>NC_136500.1:22876350-22998850 GCF_053919585.1 Euprymna scolopes
ATGACGTTGGCTCGACCGGCATCTGACGAGAATCGCCGGAAAAAGCCGAGTGAAATAAGAGACGCCGGGAAACATAATTGACAAGATTTATGAACTAAAATTAACAAAACCTAACAACAACGAAAAAAAAAAAACGACTTTAATTTTAATAAATAATTTAATATTTTTTTTTTAGTTAAAGGAGTTAGCAAAAATGTGCGAATGTTTTTATGAAATTTTATACTGTTTTTGTACATTTTTCAAAAGTTTCAATATAGCTTTTTTGTAGCTTATTCGTTTACATTTGTTTTTCAATAAAATTCTAATTCTTTGTAGTTTTAATTTTATATACTTGTTTTTTTTTCTTTCAAAAAAAAGTTGCGATTACTTTTTGTTGCAAAACTGTTTTTGTTTTCTGAATAGAGTTGACAGATTTTTTTCAAGATAAGTTAAGCATGTTCACACGTTTTTGTTTATTCCTCGTGGAGAAGGAACCTATTAAAGAACAGGATAATACTCCGAGGTTATTAGGCTCCTCTTTTGGCAGTTTCTTCAGGCTCCTGTATCAATTTATTCAATTTACTCAGAAAGTCGTCTGCTTCCATTTTAAAATTCCAATTTTTATTGGCTTATAAAATGATCTGAAAAATAAAAAAGTAAAATACCTTCCCCCTTCATCTCTCCCAAAATTACTTAAATATCCAAAAACTATAATAAAAATAAATGGATTAGTTTTTAGTTTTTGCCGGTGGATCTCGCCAGCTGCCGTTCTAGCCCTTGATCAGCGCTCGGCTTTTTTTTCGGTGATTCTTTTCAGCTGTCGGTCGAGCCCGCGCCAAAGTCACGGAAAATTGGGTCAAAAGATGCAAAAGATTAAAGTAGATATCATCTTTAACAACATTCTAGAAAGAATAATGAGAGATACAATCAACCGTGCAATTTTGATGATGTCATACGCTGATTTAACATCATCAAAGAGAGTTTCTGAAGTATTACGAGGGGCGTGCAATAAGTAATGCCCTTGACCCACTTCTCATAGCAGTAGAGCAACGAAACTTGGCAGAGTTATTAGTTATTTCTCTACATAGAAACCACCCAGAGTTATGCATTTCTCCCATCGTTTGATGCAGCTCTGGAGACCACGACGTGACTTCAGAAATCAAGGCTGCATCATCTGGGAAATGCTTTCCTTTCAAAAAAAACTTCATGGCTGGGAAGAGTTGAAAGTCAGAGGGTGCAAGGTCAGGAGAGTAGGGAGGATGGGGGTCATTTCCTAATCACACGTCCATGCTTCTGATCTGGCGACATGCGAGTTGTGGATCGGATCGTTGTCCTGCAGGAGAAGGGTACCTTTACTGATATTGCCCCGCCTCTTGATTTTGATAGCTTCCCTTAATTTCCTCAAAAGTGAAGCATAATAGGCTCCTGTAATTGTGGTACTCTTTGCCAGGAAATCTGTCATCACTACTCCGTCCTGGTCCCAGAAAACTGTGAGCATGACCTTGCCAGCGGAGAGCTGCACCCTTGCCTTCTTTGAAGGTGGTGAGTCCAAGTGCTTCGACTGCATTGACTGGACTTTGGTTTCTGGATCATCCTGTGTAAACAGTCTTTTGAAAAACTTTGACTCATCTTCTTGGCACATCTCCAAATTCATCCTCGAGCACTCAACGTGTTCTCGCTTTTGGAATGGTGTGAATCCATCTGGCAGACACCCTATGCATATGCATATGCAAATGGTCATGAATGATAGTTTCCACAGACCCTGTACTAATCTTGACATCTTGCGCTATTTGGCGAATAGTAATGCGCCTATCTTCCAAAATGGCAGCCTCAACTTGACGGACAGATGCCTCATCAATGGCAGAAGGAGGGGGCGACCAGGTCTGGGAGCTGTTTCCACAGACTTCCGGCTATGTTTGAATTCACGATGCCAGCGTTTTACAATTATCACCATAAGTTTCTTTCATTTCATCAAAAGTCTCCTGTGTTGTGCGTCCTTTCAAATACAAAAACCGGATCACTGCTCGAATTTCAACAAGCTCCATTTCAGACCTGACTCTGTAAAACAGAAATCACAATTAGTTCAGAGCTGTAATTTGCCACATAATCCGTAGGGATATAAATCATTGCACATGCAAAATTTCAGCTAGATCAAACAACTGAAAGTGGGTCAGGGGCATTATCTATTGCACGCCCCTCGTAATCATGAATTTTGCTAAAGAACACGCCGATAAATAAATAGATAAAGAATATTATATCATCCCAGAATGCAAAAAAAAAAGAAAACAAACTCAATCCCAGTTAACAACTCTTTCACATCAATCATTAATAAATACTGTGACGATTTCAAACTTGCGAGTTGAATTTAAATGCCTAATATTCATGCAGAGACGTGTATCAATGAAAGATACAGAAATTAGACGTAGAGTCCTAACCAAGTTAGTATGACAACCAGGTTTAATGTTACATAACAAAGCTGAAAGTTGCCAAAGGTATATGAGTGATAAACAAGACTCTAAATATATTAGAGAGTCTGCCATTTTTCTTGTACGAGAGAAGCGTCAAAATTCCCGTTTCAATCTACTTCAAAATCAATGAAAAACAGAAGGAGATATTTATTTCGCTCTCCTACAAAAACAAAAGAATCCCTATAAAAATCAGGAAAATTACCACTTAGCACTTATTGGTTTAAAAAAGCAAAAAATAATAACAACAACAACAAAAAGAACAAAAAAAAAAAACAACAACAAAAAAATCAACAACAAAGCTTGAGTAAATCAACAATACTAAAAACCAACAAAATAACTCGATCCGTGTCAGGTAAAAACTTAAATTCGAGATTGAAATTACGAACGTTACTTTAAATAGAACTATAAAGAAAATTGCAAATGTCATGTTAAAAAATATTGACTATTTAGCACATACTAAATGCAGCAGTTCAAATCTATGGGATTTACCAATCAACACGTTTTGCCAGAAAATAGAAAGTCTGACGGCCAAGTCAGAAAATCTAAAAAAGAAAGTTTCTTTTTGTCGACCGACCTTGCCCGTTGTAAATAATATCAGCAAAATTGAATAATATTCTTTCCTCTGATGAGAAGAACGCAATTCTTTGAAACTCCGGGAGTTAAAGAAAACTTAATATTTCTTATTTGAGTGTCTTTTTTTTTTTTTTTTTTACACAGAGATCACCACTTATCAAGGCCCGGAAGCCACTCAGGGATAAGGGTTATTGCAAGTACATTACGTTAGTGAGGAGATTTGATGAAGTGTTTACTTAAGGGGATGGTTCATTAGGAATTTGTTAACATTAGACTTGAAGACATCCAAGTTGTAGTCCGGAGGGAAGCAGGCAGACGGAACAGAGTTCCACAGGCGTGCAGTTCTAAGAAAGAAGCTTTGTTCATGAAATCCGCGTTTTGATTTAGGCACAGATATAGAGTGGGGGAAAGTTTTCACAGTGGATTCAGCTAGACGGGTGTTTTTCGTGAAAGATTGGCGAGGGGGGACCAGGGATTGGAGTTCAGACGAGCACCTGCCATGAAAATAACGATAAAACAAGGATAGGCTTGCAACGTCTCTTCTGTGGGAGAGGGGTTGCAGGGTAGAGAAAAGGGCATCCCCCACTAAACCACGAAGTCTATTTTGTACTCTGTCAAGGCATGATAGGCTGTTTTTGGCAGCTCCTGCCCAGATATGGCAACAGTATTCCATCCTTGGCCGTACTTGGCTTTTATATAGATAGAGAATTGCATCAGTAGTGAGATATCTTCTGGAGCGGTAGAAGGATCCCATTATCTTTCCAGCGACCTTGGCAACAGACTTGATGTACGTGTTCCATTTCAGATCAGGAGTAAAGGTCAAACCCAGAAGCTTGTCAAAACACGGGGCCTCACCCAGACGAGAGCCATCCATCACAATTGATGCCAGCTGGGGATCAGAGCGTTGATGATGTAAGGATAGGAGTTTGGTTTTGGATGCATTAAAGGTAACTAACCACATCTTCCCCCACTGAACCACGCGCTCGAGATCAGAGGAGAGAGAATCAGAGAGAACTTTGTCATTTACAGCCTTTGATGTGTTGCCATAGATGGTCGTGTCATCAGCATAGATGTCAACGAATGATTTAAGTATGTGTTTAGGGAGGTCATTGATGTAGATCAGGAAGAGAGTTGGGCCCAGAATTGACCCCTGAGGGACTCCAGCATTTATATTGCAGGCCTCCGATTTTTGACCATCTACCACTACTCTTATGAGCCTATCGGAGAGAAATGTTTTAATGATTGAGAAAACATTTCCAGTTATACCGTAGCTGGAAATCTTGTGAAGTAGACCCTTATGCCATACTTTGTCGAAGGCCTTTGATATGTCAAGAGCAATTGCCTTAGAAAGGAAGCCTTTGTCAAGAGATTCACTAATCCTGTGGGATATAACCGTTAGCACATCTGCGGTAGATCTTGCAGAGCGGAAACCATATTGTGTGTCACTAAGAAGGTTATTCCTGCTGAGGTGGTTGACTATTTCTCTATTTAATATGGATTCCAGCAACTTACTCATAACACAGAGAAGACTTATTGGTCTGTACTGAGAGGGAGATGACTTATCACCTGAATTCTTAAATACAGGGCAAACTGATGAGGTCTTCCAGGGGGTCGGAAAGCACTTCTCCTTAAGGCAGCGCTTAAATAGTTTCGTAAGTATGGGAGCAAGTTCTGGTTGAAGCTTTTTTAACACTATAATTGGGATGCCATCAGGCCAGTTGCTTTACTGGAATCTAGGTTTTTTATTAGCTTGGCGACCTCATGCACGGATATTTGTATGTTACTTAGCTTGTTCTGTGTTATAGGAGGAAATATGGGGAGTTGATGGCCTTCGTCGCATAGGGTAGAATTAGCTGCAAAGTTCTTTGCAAATAGTTTGGCCTTGTCTGACGCTGACGAGATAACCTCTGGTCCATTGATAATGGTTGGGATAGAACGCACACTTCTGTTCAGGATCCTATTTGTTATTTGCCAAAACTGGTGGGAACCAAGCCGCTGATCAGCTACCTTGGATTTAACAGACTGGGCATATAGCTCTCTTGCATTTTTTATTACTCTTTTACATTGGTTGCTGGCAGTCCTGAAAGCAGCTTTAGTCTCAGTGCATCTATTACGTTGGTAGCTATGGAAAAGTTGATTTCTGTGCGCGATAGCAGCAGCACATTCTGGGGAGAACCATGGCTGGCTGTTAGGTTTTTGTTGGAATTTTTTAGATGGTATGAATTGGTCTATGTCTACAATTAACCATTCGGTCAGATCTGATACTATAGAGGATACTTCCTTTTTAAACATGGAGTGCAGAGGTAAATCAGATATGAATGTACGGAAGCTATCCCAGTCAGCCATAGAGTATCGGTATACAGTACGGTGGAGGGGTACTTCTGGGGGCTTCTTACATTTCGTTTTTATCTTAACTGATACGACGGAGTGGTCGGAGGATCCTAGAGGAGAATGAACGGTACATGAACATAGCTCAGGGGACGTTGAGAGAAAAAGGTCTAAGAGGCTTGCATATTGATTGGGTGTATCGGGCACACGGGTGGGTTCGCGAACGATCTGAGTGAGGTCATAAGCAATGGCAAAATCATGACAAAACCTCCCCTCATCATCTGTCTTATTCTTGCCGAAAATAAATTCTTGTAAAGTACAATATGCAGTCTTAAATTGTGCTCTCTCTCTCTCTCTCTCTCTCTCTCTCTCTCTCTCTCTCTCTCTATATATATATATATATATATATATATATATATATATATATATATATGGGGGGTGGGCAGGTAAGTACTTTTTGACGGACCGTCTTTTTAAAAATCTACCAAAAATCAGGTCATTATCCGATCAATACGAAATTTTCAGCGATTATTAAGAGAAGAATGAACTTTATATCAGCGTACTTATTTTTCATTAACGATATTTATATATATATTTTGCTTACAACCCCCCTTGTTTTGAGGGGGTACAAATATGCTTAAAATAATCATCTGAAACTGAACACAACATATTGTGTTGTTGTAAGAGACAGAATTATAGATAAAAAAAAGTGTTTGCATACCTTATTTTGACGTCTGAATATCAGAACTTCGATTGTGTTTAATTTTCCCGCTTTTGAGTCTTGAAGTGTGAAATTCGGTGAATATGTTGAGTAAAATAATTAATTTAAGTTAAGCAAAAAAAAATATATAATATTTATACGAAAAAAGCCATTTTAAAATCTTTGATAAATAAATTGCCATTTTTTTTAGCGAGCCAAATAATGCATGCCCATTATTAAACAGGGCATGCTTTGAAGAAACGATACAAACAAATCGATAAATATTGTGCCCTTTGTGTTAAAAATAGCATCATTTGTTCGATCCCGTTTGAAAACGTTTGCCGCCTTTCGACTACGGTGGACCAAACGCGCTGAAATAATTTTTTTTATTCTGCTTTAAATTGCCCCCCACCCATTTTGGGGAGCCTGGCCCCCACACACATACACATTAAAAACCAAAATCATACAAATGGTCACCCATCTGGTACTGGCCAGCCTCAGCTTAATAATACATTGAATTTTTCGTCATTGAAAAATAAGTTTTTTTGGCCTGTTTGGTCTTCCATAGTTTACTTTTTATCAAATGCAAACGTAAACATTGTCGATCTAGACTCTAGATCGATGCGAAGTAACTGGTTGCCTATATGAATAAGTGGAATTATTTGAAATCCAGGTACTTATATTATAATATTTTTGCATATTCTCTTAGAAAATCATCCTAAATCTTAGTTAGACAACAAATAAATAAATTAATTATTTCAAAAACCTTGTTTTTTAAAAATATTTATGTACGTTTTTTGTACAAGACAAAAAATGTCAATTGTTAACTTTTTGGGAAAATATAACATTTAAAATATAATTAAAAACAGTAGAAAAAGTTTTACATTATTCTGTTTTCTATATGATAAAATTTAGGGTTTTATCTTTCTGGTAAAAAAACGTTACTCAGATATAATGGATTTTAAAAACCAACAACAAATATCAATATTTTCCCCAAACGTTAACAATTGACATTTTTTGTTTGGTACAAAAAACGTACATATATATATATATATATATATATATATATATATATATATATATATATATATATATATATATATATATATATATATATATATATATATATATGAAAGTTCTAATGCAAAACACGATAGACGCCATTATGAAAATTACGAAACTATCACTAGAAAAAACGTTGCATTTCATTACTGGACCATACAGGAAAATTTTCTATTATATAATATGATAGAGGCATCATTTTTCATTGTTTTCAATGAAAGTAAGGTTTTAATCAAAGTATAGTTCAAATATATTGGTCCTTTTTTATTGTTTAATGTTTCCATTTAAACACATTGGATCTATTGCATTTTGCATTTTAGTTCTTTCATAAAATACACTTTGTGCGCGTGCGTGTGTATCTGAGTTTGTTCCCTATGAACTCAGAAACGATTGTACCAATTTTTTTAACATCGCGCAAATGTACTTTATGTATCTGGGAATGTTCTTAGCTAGGTTTTGTATCGGAATGCCTCCGATTAATAGCGAAAATCAATAATTTAAAAAAATCCGATTACAGAACGAACGGTCCGATTTTTGAGACAGCATAAGGTTACAAGTGTATTAGACAAGTTTTAGACGGGTCTGGCGTATAAAATAAATAATAAGTTATTTGATAAGACTGGAGTGCTTTTGAAATGAATGTTTCTGTTTAGAGCACAATTTACACATGACACTTGACTTTTGCATTATAAATCTTAATTCAAACAATTGTAATCAAATAATTTGATAAAATATATGTCGACTACAATGTATTGTGGACTAAATCACTGCGGGGAGGCATGTGAAGTTTCCTTCCGATGCACCGCGGTGGATCCTCAATCAATCAATCGGTTTAATTGAAAACAGGCGACTTCGCCGATTTTCAATGACAATAAAAGTATTGAAAGCGTGAGACATTCGTTTACCCTCATTCAATCTCGCGCAACGTCGGGTCTCCCAGCAAGGAGCTTACAAGTGAACGTTACAAGTTGTTATAAATGGAAAACAGCTTTCATATTGTTATAACCTGAGTTATTTGTATTAATAAATACTAGCTCCCACATTATCTATGTGGTATTGATACTTGAATATAAAAATAAATAAATTAAACATATAATAAATCGTTTGTTTATTTTTTTTAAACTTTTGTTTTTCTTTTCTATAAGAATTTTTAAATATTCATTTAAATATTCATTTTTTTTTGTACCGCGAAATTTTAAAAAGCCCAATAATGTGCCACCATGTAAAAAAAAAGGGACTGGAAACCACTAGGGTATAAAATCAAGACCTTTAACAGCTACTGGTGCCAGTGCAGCAAGTATACTAATTTCACCAACTAGGACAGCTATCTCCCAAAGCGCCAACTGCATCGGTGACGTGTCGCAAATATATAAAACTATTTGTATTATGATTTTCGTACATGTTTACCGACTGAGCAAGCTTCTCTCTCTCTCGAATTTCTAATTAAAATTGGCTCAAACAATTTTAAAATTAATCATCATTCAGTTTCATTTTGTTGTTAATCAAAATAAATAAATAAATAAATAAACAAAAACGAAAAACAATTATTGCAAGCAACTTCGAACCAAGAAATTCGTTTGGGTACTTTTTCGGATAAAGCATTGCAATTAGAAGCCGTATATGACAGGTGGCAGCTGCTCATTTATAAGTAACGTAATATTCATAAAAAAATATTATGTGAAAACTGATCTTTTCAATAATCCCCCTCCAAAAAAAAAAAACAAAAAACAAAAACAAAAAGACAAACCTACGTATTATGGCATCAAAATATGGATCGATAAGTCTTTCTGAATAATGAACTGGATAATGGTTATTATATAGTTTCTGGTATGATTTTGATACCATACTAATGAGTATATATGGCTTAGTCAAGTAGGATTTTCTATCTAGATCACGAGTATTTATAGTTGAATCGAGTAGGATATTACATCTAGGTTATTAATACCTTTGAAAAATTCAAGCATGATTTTCCATATATATATATATATATATATATATATATATATATATATATATATATATATATATATATATATATATATATACTCGGGGTTTTTTTTATATTCAAAAGTAATGGACTAATGAATTCAACGAGGTTGTTAGATAGTGCTCAATAAAAAGAGCTGATAATACTTGTTTATTGTTATATAAACATGCTCACATCCCGCTGCTACAAATAGCCACTTGTTTCAATCAAACAACAGATATCATCAGGCAGCGACTTGACTATTCAAAGGTTCATTGAACTTTTGAATAGTCAAGTCGCTGCCTGATGATATCTGTTGTTTGATTGAAACAAGTGGCTATTTGTAGCAGCGGGATGTGAGCATGTTTATATAACAATAAACAAGTATATATATATATATATATATATATATATATATATATATATATATATATATATATATATAATTTCACTAACTAGGCCAGCTATCTCCCAAAGCGCCAACTGCATCGGTGACGTGTCGAAAATATATTAATACTATTTGTATTATGATATTCGTACATGTTTACCGACTGAGTAGGGCTATGACAACAGCATATTCTTTTCATTGAGTATATATCCGACACTTTTAGACACAATTAATCAACCGATAACCACATTACTATACATAAAAACATCTAAGATATCAATACATGATATATACCTGAGAGTCAAAACAAGGGAAAGAATATGCTGTTGTCATAGCCCTAGTAATAAATACATATGACTATATCCAGATTGATTTTCATCGATGCAATGAGTATCTAAGACTGTACCAAATAATATTTGGCGATTCGATCATTACTTTGACTGAATCAAATATGATCTTGAATCTTTATGACTATTAAAGTATGGTTTCCATCTAGGTAAGGAGTATCCATCAATAAATCAAGTATGATTTCTCCATCCAAGTTATAAGTATGTCTGAATCAAAATCATGAGTATCAATTTTTGAATTAAGAATAGTTTTCCAAATTTAACATGGGTATCTACAAAGGTCGTTTCAAATTAGGGCCTCCTATTTTTACCTCCAAAACTAAAACGTAAAAGAGCTTCGAGGACAGGAGTGGTACCACAATAAGGAGTGACCTTTTGAGCTTTAGAATTGATCAGTATCACCACCATTCTCAGTGAACTTTTGCAGCTTCTTTTCATGCATCGGTCGTAAACGTCCGGAGCGCGCTTTGTCACCCACATACATGTCGATACACTTAAATCGACAAACGCATCTCTTAACTGTGCTAAAATCTCAACATAGTATTCTTTGTTGACTGTCTAGTGGGAACCTAGTGTGTGTGTAGATCATGCCCGTGCTGTGAAAAAAGGGATCATAGTAAGTTTCTAGGTGGATTGGCTCTGTCTGGCCTTCTTAGGTTTGGGAGAGCCAGAATGCTTTTTCTAGGAACTCTGTCTCTTGGTATATGGGTCATAGCAGTAGATTCAGCTTTTATCAAAAGTCACCAGAGCATCAAGAACTGTGGGATCTGAATTGATCAGCTCGACCATCTCCCTGCCATCATGTCAACGTCTTTCTTTCTGATCTTCTTTGAGCATCTTTTGGACAAACTTTGCACAAATCTTCCGCTTCTTCAATTCCTACATTTGACATCAAACTGTGCACTTATTGCTTCTATGAACACATGACGGTGAAGTTCTATATTTGGCCAATCAACTTTGGTGTTCTGACTCCCTTACTCCCTCTACACCTCTCATTATCCCTCACAGACTGCCTGCCTTTTTGAATCTCTTTTGCCACTCAAAACCTGATGCTCGATTCATGCAAGATGGTCCAAAAGCAGTCTGAAGCATTCCATACGTTTCTGTGGCTTTTTTTCCATGTTTAAAAAGATTTTTTATTGCATATCGTTTCTCTGAATTGTCCTCACGTCTAGATTGCATTTTGAAATTCACCAGCTGTGACAATCAGGCTTTAGTAGGGTGTATTCTAATTCCTGCTGTAGCTGTTCATTTGAACCTGAAATCATAAAAATTGGTCAGTCATCTCATAAGATGTATAGCAAGAATATACTGAATTTTCAAGAGTCTATGGCAATTTTAAATGCCTGGCAAATTATTGAAGGCACATCTTAGCGCATGAGTATCTTTGAATATATCGAGGTGAATGTCCATCCCTGCAATATATGTCTATAACTGAATTAAGTCTAATTTCCTATCTATATTATGAGTACTATGATCAAATTAAGAATAAGTTTCTAAGCAATTAGTATCTATAATTGAATTAAGTATAATTTTACATCTGCGTCATTTTTATCGCTATCTTATGTTATATAAAAGGAGCTTTCTCTTTGTGTGTATGTGTATGTGTATGTGCGTGTGTGTGCATGTACGTGTGTGTGTATGTGCATGTGTGTGTATGTGTGTATGTTTGTGTGTGCGGGTGTGTATGTGCGTATGTGCGTATGTGTGTATGTGTGTATGTGTGTGTGTGCGTGCATATGTGTGTGAGTTCGTGTGTGAGTGTGTGTGTGTGAGTTCGTGTGTGAGTGTATGTGTGTGTGCGTGTGTGTGTATGTGTGCGTGTGTGTATGTGTGCGTGTGTGTATGTGTGCGTGTGCGTGTATGTGTGCGTTTGTATGTGTGTGTGTGTGTGTGTGTGTGTGTGTGTGTGAGAGAGAGTTCATTCACAATGGACTCTTTTGAAATTTCACACCAATGTACTTTATGTGCATGGCAGTGTTCTTAGATTGGTTTTGTACTGGAATGTATTCGATGACTATCGATAATCTATAATAAAAAAAAAATCTGATGAAAGAAGGAATAAGCGATTCTGACTAAAGTAAACACCTTATACAGCCTAAAATCACACGTGCATTTTAAAAATTTTATTACCGCACAAAAAGAAAAGCCTGATTTATAGAATCAACAGTAGACTCTGTTATATGACAGGGACGCGTTTGAAATGAATGTTCTTTTTATTCATTCCTGGGCAACATTGGGTCTCCTGCTAATAAGTATATATTACCGAAAAAATTACCCGCAAAAGAAAGCCAGGGAGGGACTGGTTTGCCAGATGTAAAATATACTACGTAATGAGGATCTTTTCCTGAATTGGGTAGAATTTTATAAGTAAAATTGACAAATGCATCTCTTTACTGTGCTGATGTCAACTGCACGTTCGACAGGCACTGGCGAATATTAATCGATTCAATTTTTTCTGTGTGGAGGAATTTAATAACGCATCTTTGCTTCTAATGGACGTCCATGACAGGGGTTGCTTTCTTAGAGTCTCACGCCGTCAATATCTGCAACAGAGAGATGAAACCCTCGTAAGATTTTATAACCAAGCCATGTGTATCGATGAAGGAATACAGTATTATTTTCTACCCATGTTAAAAGTATCTATGATTGAATCAAGCTTGATTTTCCATTCTGTGTCATGAGAATCTATGACTAAATAAATATGGTTGAACTTATATGTCATAATAGCTATCTATGTAAGTATGTAATAATGATCCTCGTTACATAGTATACATAAGTATACTATGCAACGAGGATCTTTTCCTGAATTGGGTAGGGTTTTACAACTAGATCATGAGTATCTATGAATGAATAAAGTCGGATTCTTCATCTATTTTACGAGAAAATTTTATTAGAGTATGATTTTTTTATGTACTCCGGGAGTATTTAGGTATGAATAAAATATTATTTTCCATCCATGTCATGAGTATCTAAGACTACATCTAGTATGATTTTTCATCTGCATGATAAGTATATATCACTAAATCACTATAATGATACACCAATGGCATGAGTATCCATGGATAAATGAAGTATGATTTAGAATCTACAGGGTGAAATGACGAAATTGTCGCTTTAGAAAAGATGACATGATTCCGTTTCCGTTTGATGAAAACTGTTTTTCTTTTTTTGTTACAGACCATCTACCAGTTGGTCAGTTGTGTACAAATCCTAAGAGCGATAAGAACCTTCTATCATGTCTGAAAGTGACACAATGTTCAACGAGTGAGATCGGAGATGCGCCGCTGTAAAACTCATGCTCTTTACCGATCCAAGTTATAACAACAGGACCATTGCCAACACCCTCAAAATGCATCTTTAGATTGCCAGGAATAATAGGAACGTGCCCAGGGTGACGAAAACAAAGTTTCTGGTCATGGTTATGGTCTTTGGTGTGGTTTCAAGTGAGAGCCACATCATGGCGCCTCATATATTCGAAGCCGGCTTGAAAGTTAACACCAAAGTGTACCTGGATGTGCTGAAGAGTGTGATGATCCCCTGGTGCAATCACATGGTCTCTGGCAAACCCTAGGTGTCGCAACAGGACTCGTCGCTGGCCCACAAATCCAAAGAGACTTAGAGGCCCTGTCGGTGGGGCATTAGAATACGCCGACTGCCCCCCTGCAGAGGGTAAAAGTCCCTCAATGGGGGTCCTGGATATGACCTTAAACTATATCCAGTGGTGAAGCCCCAGCTTGTGGGCTTTGGGGAGTGTGGAGCTACCCTTTAATTACCATTGCTCCCAGGTCCACTCTGACCGGAGTGGTAGTACCTGTTAGGGTCCCAACTATGGGTTAAATAGAAACCGACATGAAAACAACAAATATATTCTATTAAATTTTTTTTCTTCAAAATCTTTGGATTCAGCATTAAATAACCTGAAAAGGGTTGATATGCCGTAAAACAAAACCAACCAACCAACCAACCAACCAAAGAGACTTAGACTTTGCTTCAGAAGGAGTGCTACGACTTTGTATTCTTCTTTTTCTGACCCGTCTCTTTCCCCGATCTCAACCAGTTGGACTACTTCGTTTGGTCATACATTGAGAGCTTGGTCATATGTTGTTTTCGGGTTAGGGTGACAACTTAATCGTTCCCCCCCCCTGTATGTCACGCGTATCTATCACTCAATCAATATGATTTTACGTCTATGTCACAAGTATCTAATAGCTGAATCACGTATAGTTTTCAATCTATGTTATAGACATTTAGGACTAAATTAATATGATTTGTTTTCTATGTGAATATTGATGAAAAAAAATAATATCTATACTCCTACAAATTTGATTTTTTTGTGTATTGATATTCATATGAACAAACTTTTTTTTCTATTCATTTAACAAGAAAATACAACTTTCTTATATAGGGGTCGTGGAATTGCATTCAGCTGCTAAAGATCTAGCTAATTTGCATATTCTTTTAAACATTCATTTTAATTAATTCCCTATTAGATTTGTTTGGTTTTCTTAAGGGGAGATCATCTTTAGTTAACTATTACATGTAATTATATTCATGCAAATATTCTACATGATTTATATTTGCTTAATATTTGCGTAAAAACGTAATAGTTTAGACAAGCCTCTTTCTATATATATTTACGGTGGCATCCTATGTAGAGATTTGTGCAGCGAGATGTTTGTTAACGTTATATTGAATTTCTGAAAAGTGGTACAATCTAAGAAATAGTGAACAAGGAAGAAATTCCAAAGGCAATCAGGACAAGCAAGAAGGTTATTAGAGTACAAAGCCTTCCAGCATCCGATGATGGGAGAGATTTGCTGCTGATCGTATTGCTCGAAGGTATTTATGCCGGGGTGCAACAGTGCAACAAGTTCGTCAGTACACATTCCATGAAAGTAATAATACTTTTGTCAGATTAATCAAATACAACGTAATTGTAAATGAAAGAAAGCAAAAAAAAAAAAAAGAAATTGTTCATATATTCATTAATCTTTCGTCTTTATTTTAAGACTTTCTCAATATAATTCATTCGGAAATATTTGGTGCGTCCATGATGTAAAAATAATGTTTTTGCTCTTTTTTCGAACGAAATATAGATCTTAGAATTCCAACTATGTTATGAATTTGTGATGTTAAAAGGATTATTCTTATTAATATAGATGTTATGTATGAAATAAAAAAATTAAAAGAAAGCACACACATTATGCGACTAGTTTCCTCATTAATGTTACTAGTTATGAGAAGTCTAATTTAATTGTAAAATGCTTCAAGAACTTTTACTCTTTTATTTTATTTTATTTTGTTGTATTGGTTGGTGTTATTTACTTATGGATATTGGATAGTCATGTTTTGTTTTAAGCATAAGCAAATTAAGCTAGAGGCAGAGAGATGCAAGATAACTCTACATGGAAGTATGATGATAGTAAAACCGATATTACAATTATTTGTTATTACTGTTAGAAATGTGTGTGTGCAAAATAGCCGTCGGTAGGGAAGCCCTGAAACGGTGCACATTCTCTCCTGATGACAATCCTAAAATACTATGACCATAGAGGAAACATTACTACCCAAATTGATGGCGTTTCTATGGGATAGATTAATTACCAGACCTTCACAATCTTTTGACACGGCTAACAATCATCTGCAAGCATCTTCCTTCTAAGCTGTTTGCATAAATTAATTTGTTAATTAGAACTTGCTTAATGGTTTTTTAATGGATTAAAGAATATTTTCTGGTTGAATAGATTAGGTTTACCCGGCACAAATGATATTTTACAGTTGCTGTTTTATATCAATGTGTACATTGGATCCTGTAGGTTAGGATGTATAAGTTGATACGGATATATTTAAAACTGTGATGAATGCATCGTTGTAAGAGCCAATGAGAACATCTAAAAATGGAATATTATTCTTTACATTAAACTCATAAATAGATTTATATATGGAGTTATCTTGGAAGATATTTTTAGTTTCTGTTTTTTCTCCACACACAAAAAATTGTATCGATTAATAATCGCCAGAGCCTGTCGAACGTGCAGTTGACATCAGCACAGTAAAGAGATGCATTTGTCAATTTTATTTATAAAATCCTATCCAATTCAGGAAAAGATCCTCATTACGTAGTATATTTTACATCTGGCAAACCAGTCCCTGCCTGGCTTTCCTTTATGGGTAATTTTTTCGGTAATATATACTCAGTAGCAAGAGACCCAAAATGCATCTCTAGATTGCCAGGAATAATAGGAACGTGCCCAGGGTGATGAAAACAAAGTTTCCGGTCATGGTTATGGTCTTTGGTGTGGTTTGAAGTGCAAACCAGATAATCATATTGTGTGATAAGAGAATGATCTCGCCGACGCAGGGTACATAAATATAGGGTTTATTAATCATATTAAATATTTTATTTTCAAAGTTAGCCGTGTCAAAGAATTGTGAAGGTCTGGCAATTAATCTACCCCATAGAAACGCCATCAATTTGGGTAGTAATGTTTCCTCTATGGTCATAGTATTTTAGGATTTATTTTCAGTCAGATGAAGGAAAAGCATGGTTTATTATGTGTTATCAAATAATGATATCAATTGTTTCATATACTGATAAAGTTTGTAAAGGGACTTTTAACATAGATCCCAAACAAAACAAAACAAAACAAAAGATTAAAAGAGAAAGAAACAAAAAAAAAATCATGCATTATCTCCCCTAGCAGCGTAACCAGAATGACTATCATATATCTGGATGTTAATGAAACTCTTTGATTAGTAAAATGTCTTCCCCCAAACGATAATATGTGTGGTAAAGACCCCCCTCCCGACCCAATGTATAGTTGCACATCCAAAAACATCGGCCACTATGAGAACACTTGAGGACAATATTTCAATACGAGATAATCACCACCGGTTTTGGGCTAAATTTCTTTTATTTTATCTATTTATTTTGTTTCATTTTGTTTAATATATTAAAAGTTTATTTCTGTTAGTACTTAAAATTCAAATGTATCTAGAATATTCAAAAGAAAAGAAAAACTCTATGTTGATCCCACAATATCAATTCACGCATAAATATGGGAGGGATAGGTGTCTTCAAAAATTATATTTAATTTCAAATGAGAACTACGAACTTATACTAAGTAAATATTAATAAGTCCTTTTAATCCTTTTTTTTTTAATGGAGAGTAGACAATGCATTGTGAATGCGCTATCGGCAGTTCTCGTTACTCTCACTTCTCATTATTTGTCCCTCAGTCCTCATTTTTTTTCAATGAGTGATTTTTCTGACAAAGGAAGAAGAAAAAGCTATATTCTAGGTTGGCAGTATTTTGTTTGAGCAGTCGCCAGAGATGCTGGAAATTCTGTTTCTTTGTCTATCCTTGTGGCCATGTCACTAGCAAGGGTGCTGGAGGTAAACGTTTTAACTGGGCTGACGTTATCCGCCTGATAGTAAGGGACCTGAATTTTGGATTAACCACTAAGGAGGCTGTCCTATCAGCAGGTGCAAAGTTCTAGGGCTGCTGTATTGCCATTTGGTGAATGGATTTTGGATCATGCAGTAACTTCTGGTGGGGCCTCTCGATGCCATATTAGTGGGTAATTGTTATGGCTTTACCTTATCATGTGCTACAAAAAAAATATATAAAATTTTTTAACTTCTTTGTCTCTTACTTTCCCTCTCTGCCCTGCTCTAAGCAAGTCTGTTGACCTATTTCACAAATCCCAAAACTCAATCATGAAAAATACTTGATTAAACCCAGATCTCCAACTTCTAATGTAGACCCTCACTACCATGTCTCCTTCTCTAATATCAGAGGTCTATGTTCCAATCTTCTAGAGGTTCAAACTTTATTACAGAAGACTAAATTCCGAAGCAAAACTGGCATTGGATCGACTATTTCCCTAGATGAGTTCGTAATTAAAGGATATTTTAACTTAACTTCTAAATCTGACCCCCAAGATCGCCATGTACCTACATTAAAGACGGCTTTCCATGACATTTCCGGGACATCTCTAGAGAAGATTCTAAATTACCCTTTATGTGCTTCCAAGTTGCACTTGCTCACACTACTGTGTTTATATTTTGTACTCTATCGTCACCACAACAGTGGAATTACAATCTTTAAAAACATATCTGTGAAAATTGACCACGTCCTGTCTGCATATCCTTCAGCAAACATTCACGTCTGTGGAGACTTCAATGTTCACAATGTTCACGAGGGGAAATTCTGTCACGATTTCTCCATTGCTTATGACCTCACTCAGATTGTTCACAAACCCACCCATGTGCCCGACACTGATGGCCAGTATGCAAGTCTCCTAGACCTTTTTCTCACAACTTGCCCTGAGCTATGTTCATCTTCTGTTCTGTCTCCACTGGAATCTTCTGACCACTCTGTTATATCAGTTCAAATAAAAATGAAATGTAATAAGTCCTCAGACGTACCCCTCCATCGTACAGTATATCGATACTCTATGGCTGACTGAGATAGCTTCCGTACATTAATATCAGATCTAGCTCTGTGTTCCACATTTAGAAAGGATGTGTCCTCTATGGTATCAGACCTGACGGAATGGTTAATTGTCAGTACGGACCGTTTAATACTCTCGAAAAATTTCAACAAAAACATAACAGCCAGCTGTAGTTCACTCCAGAATGTGCTGCTGCCATTGCGCACAGAAATCACTTTTTCTATTGCTTTCAACGTAATAGATGTACTGAGACTAAAGCCGCTTTAGGAACCGCCAGCAACCACTGCAAAAAAGTAATAAAGAACGTGAGAAGTTCTATGCTCAGTCCGTCAAGTTTAAAGTAGCTGTGCAGCGGCTTGGTTCCCATCAGTTTTGGCAAATAGCAAACAGAATCCTGAACAGAAGCATGTGTTCTATCCCAACTACCATCAATGGACCTGAGATAATCTCGTCAGGATCAGACAAAGCCAGACTCTTTGCCAAGAATTTTTCAGCTAATTCTACCCTTTATGACCAAGACCACCAACTCCCGTATTTTCTCCTGTATCAGAAAACACACTATGCGACATACAAATATCTGTTTGTGATGTGGCCAAGCTAATCAAAAAACCTTGATTCCAGTAAAGCAACTGGCCCTGACAGCATTCCAATTATAGTTCTCAAAAAGCTTAAACCAGAACTCACACCCATACTTTCAAAGCTATTTAAGCATTGTCTTAAATAGAAATGCTTCCCAACACCCTGGAAAATCTCATCAGTATGCCCTGTATTTAAGAATCCAGGTGATCGTTCCTCTCCCTCTCAGTACAGATCAATAAGTCTCCTGTGCATCCTAAGTAAGTTGCTGGAATCTGTGTTAAATAGAGAAGTAGTCAACCACCTCAGCAAAAATAACCTCCTCTGTGACATGCAATGTTTTCCGTTCTGCTAAATCTACAGCAGACGTGCTTACAGTTATATCTCATAGGATTATCAAATCTCTTGACGGAGGCTTCCTCTCTTGGGCAATTGCTCTTGACATATCAAAGGCCTTTGATAAGGTATGGCATAAGTGTTTACTTCACAAGATCTGCAGCTATGGTATAGCTGGAAATGTCTTCTCAATTATTTAATCATTTCTTTTTGATAGGTTCATAAGAGTAGTAGTTGATGGGCAGAAATCAGAAGATTTTAGTATTAATGGTGGAGTCCATCAGGGGTCCATCCTGGACCCAACTCTCTTCCTGATCTATATTAATAGTCTTCCAAATCACATTCTTACATCATTCGTAGACATTTATGCTGATGACACTACTATCTACTATCTATGCTAGCACTTCAAAGACCGTAAACGACCAAGTTCCCTCTGATTCTCTCTCCTCTAAACTTGAGCACGTGATACAATGGGGAAAGAGGTGACTAATTATTTTTAATGCATCTAAAACCAAGCTTCTATCTTAACATAATCAACGTTCTGATGCCTTTCTGGTATCAATTGAAGTGAATGGCTCTCCTCTTGGGGAGACTTTATGTTTTGAAAAACTTCTGGGCCTGACCTTAACTCCCGATCTGAAATGAAACACATATATCAAATCCATTGCCAAGGTCGCTGGAAAAATGGTAGGATCCTTTTACTGTTCTAGTAGATATCTCACTGCTGATGCAATTCTCTACTTATATAAAAGCCAGGTATGGCCAAGGATGGAGTACTGTTGCCACATCTGGGCAGAAGTTTTCACATCTTGGCTGCTAGAAGCAGCTTATCCTGTCTTGACAGTTCAAAATAGACTTCGTAGCTTAGTGGGGGATGCCCTTTTCTCTTCCCTACAATCTCTTTCCCACAAAAGAGACGTTGCAAGCCTATTTCTGCTTTATCGTTATTTTCATGGCAAGTGCTCGTCTGAGCTCCAATCTATGGTCCCTTCTTGCCTGACTTTCATGAAAAACACTCGTCTAGCCAAAACCACGATCAATAATTTCCCACACTCTTTACCTGTGCCTAAACCTAAATGTAGATTCCATGAAAAAAGCTTCTTTCTTAGAACTGCACACCAGTGGAACTCTCTTTTGTTTGCCTGCTTTCCAGTTGACTACAATCTGATTATCTTTTTTTTTACAAAGGCATCACCACTTATCAAGGCCAAGAGGCCACTCGAGGATAAGTGTAAAAGAGTGTACAATAGACAATTGGACAATAAAGTAATCGTTAGTAATGGGAATTCGGTAAATTTGTTAACTTATATGGAACGGCTAATCAAAAACTTGTTTACATTAGACTTGAAGACCACCATATTGTAGTCAGCTGGAAAGCAGGAAAGCGGAAGACAATTCTAAGAAAGAAGCTTTGTTCATTGAATCTACGTTTAGGTTTAGGCACAGATAAAGAGTGGGGGAAATTATTAATAGTGCTTTCTGTTAGACGGGTGTTTCTTGTGAAAGTCTTTCTTCAAGTCCAACATAAACAAGTTCTTGATGAAGTGTCCCTCTAAGTAATCCAATTTACAAAATTTCCACTATTTATGTTTACTTCGCTATAATCATATTGACTAATGTATACCCATTAACCCTTATCCTCGAGTGGCTCCCGGGCCTTGATAAATTGTGATTCCTGTGTAAAAAAAACAAAACCTAATTTCATTGTTTTCGTTTCGTTTGGAATATCTGTATGAGTAGATTTGACACCATATATATATATATATATATATATATATATATATATATATATATATATATATATATATATTATTTTTATTTCGGACTACTAGTCTCATCTTTATTAGTTGTTGTTTTCTATTTTTTTTTATTGGATTGTTTATTCACAACGTTTCGGCCAACTAATTCGTCAGGTGGTAACCGCGACGGATAGGAACTTCGAATCTCCTAACTGCATTCTCAGCCATCACTGCCGTCCGTAGATGTTGTCGTCTCACCACATTTTTGGCCAATTAACCTCTGGCACGCTTTGGGTGGGATTGAAACTGCTATCTTCAGACAATGTTCATCTGGAACTGTAGAGATTCAACGTCTCTATCAACGTGGTGCAGTTGATAGAGACGTTGAATCTCTACAGAGGAATTAGTTGGCCGAAACGTTGTGAATAAACAATCCAATAAAATAAAAAATGGAAAACAACAACAACTAATAAAGATGAGACTAGTAGTCCGAAATAAAAATAAATTAATATATATAATGCTCATCTCAAAAATGAATTCCAATTAAGGGATAATATATATATATATATATATATATATATATATATATATATATATATATATATATATATATATTATTCCTTATATTTTATTTTTATTGTTTAATTTTTTTTTAATATTAAATTATGTAATAAAATACTTAATCATTTTAAAACTTCATCTTGCATTATTTTTTAAATTTGTTAAACAACATGGTTAATTTAAATTAAATTTTAATCACATGATCACATTTTTAATGATTATGTTATTATATTTTACCTATTTAAATTTTGTAAAACATGTAAACAAACTTTTGTGATTACCTGGTTTGAGGATATTTGTACAACTAAACGGCAAATCTGCCGGTATGTTTTTATGTTATTAAAATAATTTAATATTGCAAATTATAAATTAAAAAAAATAAAAATATTTTTCATAAATCGATTCTCCGAGACTGTTCCGGGTTTTACTTCCGGTAGTCACCCATTTTTTTTCTAAAAACGGAAGTGTCTTCGAGAGATATTAAATGGTCCCATGGTGACGAAGCAATGTATCGGAAGGCGTACGATATGAAAATTGACAATGGGATGGAAAATTATGAAACATTTCTCCAGCATTAAAAAAAAGTTTTGAAAAAAAACCCCTCACTTTTCATAAAATAGATAAATTATTGTAAAAAAACCCCACAAGCTCACCTTTCATAAAAACAAATAAATTATTAAAACAAAAATACACCCACAAACTCACTTTTCAATACCAAAAACTAAATAAGTTTGAAAATAGACAAAAAACTCGAAACTTTATTTTCATAAAACCAAAAAAAGTCATATTCATTCTTTGAGAAACAAAAATATTTCTGCCTTACAAATGCGGTAGACTCATGCCATTTTAATTTCTATGATTTTGATATACCCGCGTTGTTATTGGTTACAAAATGGGTGACTGATTTACCAGAACGCTGTAACTAAAAAGTGAGCACCTTTCAAATGTCAAAATAATGATTTTTTTTTTCATAATCTGGTAAACTAGTGTACAATCAATCCAGTGAACAATTTTCCAAAAAACTATCAGTATAGAAATTATGCATGGGGGTGATGGGTGTACAACTCTGCCTTCATTTGTTTATCCTTCCAATTTTTTGTAAAAATCATTTTTTAACAAAATTGGCAATACACGTTTTTTTTTTTTTTTAAAACAGTTGTTTCTATATGAGAAAATATTAACTTTTTTTATTATTAAAACTATAAATTGTTAGATGAAAGTATAGTTTTTTTACATTTTTGTAAATAATACCTTTTTTATTTTTTTCAGTGGAGAGGAGAGGGTGTTTTGTAACTAATCTGTGCTTTCAACTAACAATTTATTATTAAAAAAAGATATCGCGAAAGTATAAAAAAGATATTTTGAAAGTATACGTCAGTCGATTGTAAACTTTTAACTAAATTTAAAGTACACTTTTTTTTAAAACAGAAGTTGTTTTTATATAAGAAAATATGAATGCTTTTTCTTTATTAAAGAAATTATTAGGTGAAATACAGAAAGATTTATACAAAAAAAAACGTTTTTTTAGCTATTCTTACCATGGGGAGGGGATGGTGTTTTGTAACTTTTCTTTGCTTTCAACTAACAATTTATTAAGAAACAAAGCAAAAGGTAAATTTTCACATTAGGTCCACCTCAACAATTTTTAATATGGGTAGGTTGGGTGTGTATGTTTATTCCGAAAGCCGTTCTTAACATAGAGAGAATTGTGGTATTTATTCCAAAAACCATTTTCAACATGTGGGGAGGTTAGAGGCGTTCTTAATATAGGGAAGTTGAGGGTATTTATTCATGGCCGCCAGTGAATTATAGTGCATAGTACAGGTCTTTATATCTCGAAAACTACTTGCCTCTGCAAATTTTAAATGAGATTTTCTTATTCAGCATCGTCAAAACTTATAAAAGTAGTCATTTTAAAGAAAATTGTGGAGGTGGACCTAATGTAAAAAATACCCCTCCCCCAAAAGAAAATATCGTGAAATTTAAATTTAACTTGGTAAAACTATTTTAAAATAACACGGTACCAAAAATAAAAATAGACAGAAAAATACCTCCTTCGGGTTTGTACTTGCACAAAGATTTGAAAAAGTTGTCAACAAAAACAAATAAATAACAAGTAAATGTTTTCAAAGACAAGATAAGTTACATTTCTATCTAACTGGATAATTTTTAGTTTTTTTATTGGGTTTGTATTACTGTATACATAGATTCGATAAAGTTGTCAAAAAACAAATGTATAACAAATATTATCAAAGGCAAGATGAGTTATTTTTCTACTAAACTGGATAATTTGTTAGTGTTTTTATTTAATGAAAAATGTTTATTTGGGTAAAAAAAACGCAGCGTTTACCGCTATATTTGAAAATAAAAAATGGCGGCAGACTCTATGTTAAACACTTTAAGTTTGGGAAAATGAGTTAAAACTAAAAATCTATAGAAAGTTCTGTTAAAAAAAACACCGAATATATGTTAGCCTATGTCACGGTAACATATATTGAGTGAGTTCCTAACAGTATTTTGTATAATTTTTTATTTTTAACTCATTTTCCTAAATTGAACATGCTCAACACAGTCTGCCGCCATTTGTATTTTTCAAATACAAATATAAACACTGCATGTTTTCGAAACGATTAAACATTTTACATACCATATAAACACTAAAATCTTATCCAGTTAGGTAGAAAATTGACTTCTCTTGCCTTTGATAACATTTATTTGTTATATATCTATTTTTTCGACAACTTTTTCGCATCTGTGTTTAGAAATACAAACCCTTTTTATGTAATGTAACATTTAGTTGGCTTGAAAAAACGTGTTTATCAGTGTATTTGAAAGATACAAAGGGTGGTTGACACTTGATTACGTTAAGTTTGAGAAAATGAGTTAAAACTAAAAAACTATACAAAATACTGTCAGAAACCCACCGCCTATGTCACGGTAACATATATTCAGTGGGTTTCTGACAGTGTTTTGTATAGTTTTTAAGTTTTTAACTTATTTTCCCAAACTTAACGTAATCAAGTGTCAACCACCATTTGTATCTTTCAAATACACTGATAAACACGGTTTTTATTGGTGGTAATAATAAAATAATAAACATGTATTGATTTTAAATAACCAATAAAGCTAAAACCGATAGATCATCCTCCACAAGTGTTTTTTGACGTTTAGGAAAATATCTGCATATTTAACATGTTTTTTTTTTTATGAAAATCGAGGAAAATAACAATCTTATAGTTTAATAATTAGAGATTTATAAAGAATTGGAATTGGAATAGGTAATTGTATCAGAATCTGGAATTTAGCACGAAATCTGTAATTGTATCGGAATTGGGAAAAATATTGGCATCGTCCCATCACCAATGTTTTTTGTTTCATTTTACTTCAGTCGAAGTTCTCAGAGGTCAAGGGGCCAACAGCCTGGGACTAACACATGTACTCTATATAAGATACATAAATATTTGAATGTTCCATTAAAGTCCTTTATCTCTCAAATGCAGAGTTAATAAAGAAATTGGGAACATCGTTTTCTTCTCCACAATTAGTCATTTTCATATGTTGTAGTATATTTTTCGTTTTGGTCTCTTGATCTTACTGGATTTCAGGACAAGAATTTATCTAGTCTTGTGGAGTATCCAGCTTTGTGCTATTATTTGAAGTAACGTTACTTGGAGAAGGTGCACCATTCCTCGTAAAAGCTAATGTCAGTTAGCCATACTGATGAGATCTTATGTGGGCAGCAAATACAAAATGTTTGGAATATTTAGTCAGGTTGTTCTGACAAACCCCTGTACAGAGAGACCTTAGACACTCGAGAATAGCGTCAAGCAGGCATTCATATTCTCTCTAAGTAGGCATTCAAGTTCTCTTCAGTAGGAATTCAAGTTCTCTTTCGCTCTCTCTCTCTCTCTCTCTCAACACACACATATATATATATATATATATATATATATATATATATATATATATATATATATATAAGATCCACTCCTTATATTTAACACTGTTTATACTGAGATAAATAATTCAAAATTTAACGGTTTAAAACAAAACAGATGCAGAATTTCTTTCAATAAACAGACACAGTTAACAAATAAAATAAATACGTTTCGGGTGTTAGTAAATAATTTGTTTGACTATAGTGTTGTGACAATTAGGAACCAAAGATATTATATATATATATAATAAATTCCACAGCCAAACAACATTGTAGCCCACAAAAGCCATAACAGTCAAAGAACCAGAAGTCCAAGACTCGAGTTTCGTCCTCATTTGGGCTCATCAGTTAGACACATCCGAAGTCAGGATTCGAAACCCAAGCCTTTTGCATATGAGGCAAGCGCTCTGCCAACTGAGCAAACTCTCAGCACACAAGAAGTTCTAATAACTAACACAGATCAAGCGAACCACGCCGAAATCCGATTGTGAATTGGACCTACTTCGTCTCGACAAGGTTACACGGTCATCCAACAAGCTAATAGCTAATCACCCACGGTTCGTTGATTATCATGGCTCTTGTGGGCTGCGACGTTGTTTGGCTGTGGAATTTTATGATATATAATCTCTCACATTCTGAATATATATATATATATATATATATATATATATATATATATATATATCGCTTTGTGTCATAATGAAATAGTCTTGCTCTTGTGCAGCATATGTTTTGCTTATTAATAAAGGTTGATGACTTCAATTGTCTAAATATCATTTAATTAAAACTCGATTCACTGATTTGGGTCATTTTCAACATAAAATCATGTTAACCAATTTGGATGCATGAAAGAAACTCATCCGAAACAATTAAACGTTTGGTTGGCTTTTGTTGTTCCTGTCAACTTCAGTTCACAGGTGCTGCCGTCAAGTGCTGGTATATAAACAAAATTAATGAAATAATTTATTCAGAACGGTCATGGCGGTGAATTGGTTCCTCGCCCTTTGGGGCGTTACAGGTAAGTAAAACTTTATTTACTTACTGATGTAGGATGCTACACACACACACACACACACACACACACACACACACACACACACACACACACACATATATATATAAATATATATATAAATATATATATATATATATATATATATATATATATATATATACTAGAGAACTATGCAAATTCTATTTTTAAAGATTCAGTTTTAATTCCTAGAGATACTTATTAAGTTCAACGTATCGCACCCATATCTCTCCCATAACAGGACTTACTACTGGAAAATTTACAATCACAAAAGAGGATTTAAAGATTAACAAGGAACACTAACTTAAATTTCAAAATAGAAAACAGGGTTCATTAAGTGTTTACTATATATATATATATATATATATATATATATATATATATATATACTAGCATTTCAGCCTCGCGTTGCCCGGGTGTTTGGAGGTGTATGTTGAGCAAAAAAAAAAGTGGTAATAGGAAGGCAGACTCGGACCCGTACCATGAAGGAATAAAAGAACCGGGGAAAAACCTGACGTATTTGCTGTTACGACCACCATCAAATTGGAAGTGACGTAGGTTTAAATTAAGACTAGACAATCGAAAGGAGAGGATAACTTTAAAAAATATCGACGAACAAAGCGACCCACCCTAAAGAAATGTGCCCAGTTGAAGGTGAAGATATTAATGTTTTAGCCAATTCTTCGATATTTCTGTCTAAAAGATGGAACTTCAAGACGATACCGATCTTGGTAAAATCCGTCGCCTCTGTCGAAAGTTTTAGGCAGACATGCAAACATACATACATACATTTATATATTGGTAACTAAAACATTTCGACCCAAACCCATTAAAAAGCTTGCCCTATCTCTGAATACCCTTTATGTAAAATTTCAAATGTTTAGACCAGAAATTGTCTGAGTAATTTGATAGAGACCGCAGAGGTCAATTTTTTTTAAAATTTGACCGCTATTATGACCCCTGAACATTTATTGTTTTGGACCAAAATCAAGTTATTATGTTAGATCCATGTCCAAGGAACCTATATCTAAAATTTCAATTGTTTATACGCAAAATTGTCGGAGGAGTTTGGTAGAATTCTCAAAGGTCAAATCGTTGAACTTTGACCCGTCAACAGCCAAATTTGTGACTGAAAACGGATTACAAAGATTTTTCCAAATCTCAGTAGCCTGTATATCAAATTTCGATTCTGTAGACTAAAAATTGACAGAGTTATTGCGCAGGGAAATGTACACAAACGCACAGACATGTTCACTTATATATATATATATATATATATATATATATATATATATATATATATATATATATATATATACTAGCGGTGGTATCCGGCGTTGCCTGGTTTGACATGAAGTTCCGTTTACTAATCATTTTCATCATGGGTATCGTGGATACTCCACAACAATTTCAAAAATAAAAGAATGGATAAAAACATGTAAATGTAATCGCCCCCCCCCAAAAAAAAGAAGTATCTGATACCCTCTCCACCAAATATTTCGGCAGAAGGGATCAATGTTCTAAGAAAACTCACGATTTTTTTAACCTAAAAAAATAATGTTTATAAACATTAATGCGTGTATTTATTTTTTATTTTGGTAAGTGTGTAGTTTAGTGGTGTAAATTATTTGCCAGACAAAAAATATAAAAACTATTTATTTTTTTATATAAAACACATTGCGTGAAAAAGGCCGAATTTGGCCTCAAAAGAGCCAATCTTTCAAACCTAAAAAAGGACTAATTTTAAACGTGCAAGTCGTGCACATTTAGTCTAATAAAAATATGATAAAAAACATAAAAACGAATTTTTTTTTTGTTTTATTTCAACCTTTGGGTCTAATAATGTTTTATATAAAAATAAATAGTTTTTATAATTTTTTGTCTGTCAAATAAGTTACGCAGCTAAACTACGCATTTACCTTTGTTTTTTGTAAGGGCACTTTTGTTACTAGCTTTTTTTTTGTAAATAAAGGGAATTTTAGATTTGCTTTTTTTAGGTGGGGGGGCTTTTAGATTAGCTTTTTATTTATTATTATTTTATGTTTCCAATGTAACCCCCCCCCCCACAAAAATTGAATTTGTCATATTTTGGGCTTTGTCTTGTTTAATAAATTGTTAGGTGAAAGTAGAGAATGGTCTCATAAAAAATAATTAAATTTATTGTTATTTTATGTTTTCAATGTAATTCCCCGCCCCACCAGAAAAAAAAATTGTATTTGTCAGCTTTTTCAATCTTCCTCAATCACCAAACTTGAAAAAATGCTAGAAATGACATGTCTCGTTGAACGCTATGTGGCCAAAGAGTGGGTGCTCATTTTACGTTAAATTTATATAGAAAAGTGATTTTATATTTTTTTCAAATTTTCATCTCTCATAATATTTATAAAGGCTGTTTAAATATATTAGGCTGAAAAAAAGTAGATCTCCATTTTTTAGGGGTTAAATGCCGCTGGATCACGTCGTATAAAGTTAACTTTTTAATTAGAAAATTAAGTTTGTAATCGATGAAATTAACGTGAAAAAGAAAAAAAAGTGTAAATTGTGGAATTTACAGGGGGGCGGTAGATCTTTATTTTTTTAGAGATTAAACAACGCTGAATTACGTGGCAAAAATTTATCGATTTCTGTATTGGCATAAGAAATAAAATAAAACAATAAATGAAATCTTTTCAGTTTTTTTTCGTAAGTGGTTTTTATTTTGAATATTTAAAAACAACAATAAAAGCTAAACATTTTTTATATCTACATGGAATATTTTTTCCAGCTAGAAACTTAACGAAATTACCAAATGATATTTGGTAAACGTTTGTTTTTTATGGATAGCATATAGGGGCAAATAACTCTAAAAAAGTTAAAAAAAAAAGGTTGCTGTTGGAAATATTAATTCCAAAATAAATGAAATTAAATATATTATCAATATAATTGTTGTTTAAAAGTTATTAAATAACAATTTTAAATAGAATACTAAAAATAATTCTCTCGCTAGAAACATTAACTAAGATACCGCTATTTAGTAAAATCGATTTTTCTTAATGTCATATGCAAATAAGGTGATCTCTTAATTGTATATTTTTGCAAGTATCGTACTATATATATATATATATATATATATAGAAAGAGAGAGAGAGAGAGAGAGAGAAAGAAAGAAATAACTGAAATATTAAAGTAAGACACATTTATGTTGTAAAAATGTTTGCACTTAATTACCAATTAATCAAATTGTGAACAAACAGACAGGAATATATATATATATATATATATATATATATATATATATATATATATATATATATATATATATATATATATATATCAATGCCTTCGTTCAGTCTTTAAAGACAGAGGATGCCCCCTATAGGAGCAGCTGCGTGTAATATTTTTTTGTGAGGCAGAGGTTGCGCAATATTCAATCACACCTCTCCTGAATCTGCACTGTTTGAGTCCAGTGGCAAGGAGGCGTCCAGGACGACTGGAAACAATGGCGAGATGAGCAGGGAGCACATACAGCACCTGGAACTCCCAAATGGTCACCTATTTCGCACTGGTCAGATTCAACGTTGCTTACATATATATATATATATATATATATATATATATATTAAATAAGCAGTTATTTGTTGCAACACAGCCATGAGCATGTTCCGGTCTTCTAGTATTTAGTAACTAGAGACTTCTTCAGGCAACAACGCCTATTTTCGAAAGCGGATGCAGCTCGTTGTTGCCCGGTGGTAAGATATGCTTATATATGATATTTCAATTCGTGCAGATTACGTATTTATTATTATAGAAAATAATAAGTTCTTATTACCATTTAACCCCACAACAACTGGCGACGATGAATTCGACTTTCACACGGGTTAAAAAAATTTAATTGACTCCAAAAGAACTGATTTACAAGCTAAGAAGTCAGCTGGCAATTACGTCTAAAAACAAAATTCTACACAAAAATAGAAAAAAAAGAAAACGAACACAAGTCAAAGTTATCGACACAATTGTAAGTAATCTTATTGTCCCTATATTTAAATTGAAATGAATTGTGCTTAACGAATTTTGTTAGGCCGTAAAAGTTAGTTTTGTTGCTTATTGAAAGAAGAATAAAAAACAAGAGAAAAATGTTGACCCAATTTTCACCGCGAGGACAATTCTATTGTAAACTGTCGACTGTTTATACGTATGCAAATTTTAACATTTTTTAAATGAAGTGAAAATATTTTTTTTGCCTTTGTTATGTGCTGCTAACTTTATGTAATATTTTAACGGGAGCGAAATGTTTTTTCCCCTTTCGTTTTACTTGGACTAAAAGAAAGATACTTTTTCATTAAGTGGAATTTTCTGAAATATTCTATTTTTATCTGTCGGTTCTGAAGTGAAAAACTTTTTTTCTTCCGTGTGGGACCCCCACACACATAAAAAAAGAAAAAACCCAACCATTTTGGTTAACTGCCAGACAATTCTGCAATCATTTTTATTATTTTGCAACTGTATTGTATCACAGTACATCTTTTTTCTTTTTGTTTCGCAATTAACATTTTTATTTGTCCACCTTATATAATGGGTTATATAATATCCACCTTTATAATGGCTTATTTCTTAGGTTTTTGTCATTCTTGGCAAAACCCTTAGAAATAACCCATTATAAATTGCTCCCTCTTTATACGCACACACTCAAGGAAAGGACATTTTCTTTTTTTTATTATTTTATCTCTCTTCTCCAGTCAAAAACGGAAATGGATTTTTTTCCTGCGTTTGGAAAAAAGCCATTAAGAGATGGAGGATGTTAAAGCAGTATTAATACAGCTAATCAAGGTCCAGATGCACCAGCAGCAGAAGACTGAGAAAAATTGAGATATTGTTAAAAATGTTCGATAGAACGGAACACAGGGACACCAATTTTGCTTTTCCCAAAGTACAATATGGAACGCTATAAAAACGTTACCTACCAACCGGAGTTGGAGGGGACGTTTGACGCTTTCTATCGGAGATATGATGACATATTCATCGTGGATTGTCAATGTTACGAGTACAGGTCTCTTGTTCTTGTAAGTAGTAAAAATGAGATAGGATAGTCCGAGAATTCGAACCTGGGAAGCTAGATTTGGAATTAAGATTTAGGAGAGTTTCAAAATAAATGTTTGTTGAAAAGGAATTCGATGTTTAGAAATGTTATTGCGAAAAAGGAATTTGAAAACGGACAATAGCAAATGTTAAATATATTAGAAAATAGTTAGACCAAAAATAGGTTAAAGAATTCTTATTGAAGATATGTGTGAACAGTGCACGTGAGTTCAGGACACGTTGTTGGCCATGCAATGACGTCATGGCTAAGAGATGAGTTCTCAGTATAGTTGGGAGTTTTAGTGAGACAAGGAGACAGGGTCGAGACAGGGTCGAGACAGGGTCGAGACAGGGTCGGACAGAGTCGACACAGGATCAGACAGGATAGTCGAGTCGGACGAATTCCCCTTTGGAGGTGAAGGGTTAGAAGTTGAAATCATGTAGAACTTTGAATTCCTTGATGAGAAATCATTGACCGGTCGAAGAAATAAATGAAGCACCATCATTTTGTAACTGCTGTTTTGTGTTGTGTCATTCTCAACAACCAAAGGTATTGTGAATTATTTATATGAACTTTGTGTCCACTCATCGTAAGAATGAACTTGTGTATGAACCCATCTAAATAATGTGTCTCTCCACCATCTTAAGAATTGTGTCTCCCTCAGCAAGAAATAATGACTGTCCCCTCCTTCTGTCATAAGAACCGATTCTCATCTCATCTCTAAAATATATGTTAGAGGAATATTCACAGAAGTTATAAATGTATCCCTATCTTATATCTCTCCCTCCCTCTAACATGAACACCACCCCCTACATAACATCAAGAGTGGAGCAACGCTAAGAAAGTTCGCCTACTTTTGAGGAAATTAGGGGCCACAGAACATAGCAAGTTTGTGGATTATATTCTCCCCAGGAAGACGAGGTAATTGGAATTCTCTGAAGCGGTCAAACTTTTATCCGAACTGTTCAGCCCAAATTTTACGCTCTTTCATAGAAGATAGAAGTGCTTTAACCTGCAAAAAAAGCGACGACGACGATTACCTGACCTTTGCTCCGTGGTAAATAAACACCGCGATGATTTACGTTGTCTCACTTATTGGCAGATGACATCAAGCGTTTAATTTTTGCACAGGGTCTAGTCTCATCTCAAAACGCTGAGATTAGACAACGTGTTCTCTCTCTAGACTTGAGAACGAACAGGGCCTCGCCCCCCCCCCAGAAGTTGGCCGAGGATTGTCAATTGGTAGTTTGCGTCAGGAACAACTCGAGAAATGTCGAGGAGTCACGCGCAACATTTATTAGAATGATTACCTTCAAACCGGAAAAATACTCACCTCGAAAAAGCAAAGCTGGAAGTGAGAAAAGTCAGACTACACCTAATAAGTACCACTTAGTCACAAGACCCAGATCCCCTACAAGCCCATGCTATCGCTGCAGCGGGAAACATTGATCGAGTCAATGTTTTTACAAAGATAAGTACTGCAACGAATGTGGCATGAAAGGCCACAAAGCGACCCAATGCTGGAAGAACAAGGCCAAGAACCGCGTCCCACAGACTAGATTCGACTTGGATTTGGATAAGAACCGGCGCAAATATGTCAAAGTTAACATCGAAAATAAAACTGCATTTACAATTAGATTCCGGATCAGACCTGTCCAACATTAACCTTAATACGTGGAAAAAGCTAAGAAAACCAACATACGGAAGATGAACAAATCAGCTCGAGCTGTGACAGGCGATAAAGTGGAATTGGAGGGAGAGCTCACACTCCCGGTGACCTTAAATGGTGTCACTAAAAAGTGAAAATGTATGTACATAGGACATCCGAAAACCTGTTCGGTACTGACTGAATGGAGCGATTCGAATTGTGGGACCAACCTATGAATAAATTCTGTCATAGGGTTGAAGACTCGTCTACGAAAGCGCAACAACTGAAGGGCGAGTTAAAAGTGCGATTTCCATAAGTATTTTCACCGGGACTAGGAAACTGTACAAAGGCTATAGGAAGATTCGAACTAAAAGAAAACACTCTGCCCGTTTTCAAGAAGAAACGAAACGTCCCATTCGCAGCCACAGAGAAATCGAAAAAGGATGCTTCAACGGAATCTGACAAAAGAGACTAACAAACTGAAACTGCAAAGCCGGAAGCTAAAAAAACCTCGCGCCAAAAGAAATCCCCAAGCCAAAGCTACCTAACAATGCCCAAGGGACACAAACAGATAAAGCACTTCAACAATTTCTACACGTGTATAGGATTACACCCGACCCGAACACACCAACAGCAGTCTCACTTGCAAAAATAATGTTTGCACGGAAAGTGAGATCCGTTTTTGACAAACTCTTACCCAAACAATCAAGGCCACTAGTGACCACTTATGTATCCAGTAAATGTTTCATACCAGGCGAAAGACTGTTTTTCAAAAGATATAAAACCAACTCATCATTCTGGGAGGTGGGTGCAATTACTAAGAGAGTTGGTGACATAGTATATATCATCCAAGGACCAACATATACCCACAAACGTCACCAGAACCAATCAAGATGTCGATCAGTAGAAACCAGCGACAGTCCACCATTGGAAGATGAGCCGATAGACACGGTCTTCGAAACTTTTTATCTTGACCTCCTCAACCAATACCCGTACTACGGCGGTCGTTCCGTAAGAGAAAGTTTACCGAGTCATTGATGGTAACCCCTAAAAGGAAGAGGTACTGACAGCTTTTACGAACAAAAAGCTTGGGAGTGGTGTGTTGGAGACGCTCCTCCATGGGATTAATAGACTATCTCATGACGTACCTTCCTCTGGTGACGTAACTTCCGGTATCGAGTACCGGTGCCCGGCAGTCTGAGTTTGGCATGCGACTATTGAGGAAGGGTATTGCTCCACCTGCTTTTTCCTGTAATATATGTGAATACATGTTCGTTCTTAAAATCCCGTGTTCCTTCGTTCTTATTACCATTTAACCCCATAACACACACACACACACACACACACACACACACACACACACACACATTGTTATTAAAGGGTATTTCCTCATGAAATATGTTATGACATTCAATTTCCTTAAAAAAAGACTATTAAAATATTTTATTTAGAATGTTTTTGGAACAATCTGGAATAATCAAGAACATTCTGTACAATGACATTCCATAGAACATTAAGATATTCTATTTCGCACGATTTAAAAAAAGTCTGAAATAATCAGGAAAATCGCACGCAGAAACCTATATAAAGACGCTGCACTAAATTATTATTTTTTTAAGTGTCTGACTTGCTGTTAAGAACTTCAGTGATGTTTTTAGAAAGAAACTCCAGCCGAAAGAAACTCCTGTGACTTCGGCAGATACAAGGATTTCTGTACATTTTCTTACTGACCAAATTTAAGATTCTTATTATTAAGTTTTTACACACGAAATATTTGATTTGAAATTAGTAGTTCTTATCTCCCTTTTACCATAAACGCAACCGATTTTATAATCGCTTTCAAAACTAGTGACAGTAGTATTAAGAAAGTCTATTTACTTGTAAGTAATATTTGTATGTTTTGTTTTATGCTAAATGAAATATTTCTTTACTTTAACTTTGAGTTTTATTAGTTTTTTTCTTGTAATTTGTTGAGCGTTCATATACCTAGACAGACATGTAAGCATATATATATATATATATATATATATATATATATATATATATATATATATACAATATTTACATATACATACATATATATGTGTACATATATATGCATATATATGTACATATATATATTTACATATGTGTTCATCAACGTTTCGTCTTTATTTCTTTTATATTCTTTTATATTTACATATACATACATATATATATGTACATATATTGATGTAGATATATATAGATGTACATATATATATGTATATATATATGTACATATATATATGTATATATATGTACACATATGTATATACATATATATGTACATATATATATGTACATATATATATATTATAAGGTAAAATTAAAAGCCAAGAACAATGCGAGATTTTTTTTTTATATAGAGTAAAATTAAATGCAAACAAAAGAAATAAAGTTCTTTTTTTTGTTGTTTATTTTTTCTTTTTCACACAAATTTTAACTCTAAACAACAGTAATTTTTTTTTTCTGTTGTATTCAATGGTGATATAAATCTCAATATATTTCAGACTTATTAGTCCATTTTCAAGAGAAGACAGCGGAAGAGTGTTCAAAATTGGAAAAGTAGCCGCCGAGTTTGCCACGTGATACCGCGAAATATAGAACAAAAAATGACGTTAGGAGAACGTTAAAATAAATCAGTTGATGTTTGAAATGCGCTACCTCTCAAGGACAAACTAAACTACGCACATGCCGAAATCTCACGCATACAAGACAAATGCACTAACATCTCCGACAAACATACACACACTAACAATTTCCTACAGACCCTCTCACTAAACGGCTACCCTAATACGATCCTATCCTCACTTAAAAAGAAAAAACGCAACACCCGACCCTTCTCTAACAATTGTTTTCTAAAACTACCCTTCCTCAGTGACAAAATCTCATCTTCAATCCGAAAAGCCATCCGCAGCGAGGGGCTCAACATTCAACTCATCCACACTGGATCTACTTTAAGACAACAGCTCAACCGAAAACATCCATCGCATACACCTTCCCCTTGTTCACTCTCTAATTGCCCAATATCACACACAGGTTTATGCTTTAAGAACCACGTTGTTTACGACCTACAATGCGCTAAATGCAGTGCATCTTACATCGGAAGCACTACCAGATTGCTTCATCACCGAATTAAAGAGCACTTAAACACTACTGCTTCGTCGTTCTATAAACATATTCGCACTTGCATTAATTCAGAACCAGATTTTCACATCAACATTCTTGCTTCTTCAAGAAACGTAGGTCAACTTCGTATCCTCGAATCTTTAATTATTTCAAAAAATACTCCCACACTAAACAATAGACTGGAATTGAGCTCTGCTTTTATAATATAAGTTTAAAACATAAGAAAAACAATAATTAAAAAAAAAAAAAAAGCCCTTGCTTGAATAGTCATCTCCCTTGATTCACAAACGCAACAAGTATTTCAAACATCAACTGATTTATTTTAACGTTCTCCTAACGTCATTTTTTGATCTATATTTCGCGGTATCACGTGGCAAACTCGGCGGCTACTTTTCCAATTTTGAACACTCTTCCGCTGTCTTCTCTTGAAAATGGACTAATAAGTCTGAAATATATTGAGATTTATATCACCATTGAATACAACAGAAAAAAAATTACTGTCGTTTAGAGTTAAAATTTGTCTGAAAAAGAAAAAATAAACAACAAAAAAAATAACTTTATTTCTTTTGTTTGCATTTAATTTTACTCTATATAAAAAAAAAATCTCGCATTGTTCTTGGCTTTTAATTTTACCTTATAATTTTCTTCAACAATGCTTCAAGCAAACTACAACCTACTTATATATATATGTACATATATATATGTACATATATATATATATATATGTACACATATTTATATACATATATATGTACATATATATGTACATATATATGTACATATATATGTACATATATATATATATTTACATATATATATATGTACATATGTATATTTACATATATATATGTACATATATATACATATATATATGTACATATATATATGTAGATATACATATATGTGCATATATATGTACATATATATACATATATATGTACATATATATATGTACATATATATGTGCATATGTACATATGTACATATATATGTACATATGTATATATGTACATACAAATGTACATATATGTACATATATATACATATATACATATATATATACATATACATATGCATATATATACATGTATATATACATATATATACATATATATATATGCATATATATACATAAATATACATATATATATATACATATACATATGCATATATATGCATGTATATATACATATATATACATATATATATGCATATATATACATAAATATACATATATATATAAATATATATACATATATATATATAAATATATATACATATATATACATATATATACACATATACATATATATACATATATATAACATATATATATACATATATATACATACATGCATACATGCATATATATATCTATATGTATATATATATATATATATATATATATATATATATATACTAGCAAAGGTACCCGTCGTTGACTGGGTTCAAAAACAAACCAACAGAAAATGGACTCTGATTTATGAAAGTATGATAGGTTATGAAAAGGAAGGGTTGTAAAGAAATAGTTTCGAATTTGGGGGTATCAAAACCAAAGCAAAATATGATGAAAGTAAAAATAAAATAGATAAACCCCATACCTTTGTACCATACCTGTTCACACTGAAATACTTATCACAATATACTGTGGATCTATATTAAAAAAACATTGTTAAACTTTGTGACATATTTCCATTCTATGGAGGTCAGACGCGAACGAACACCCCCATAATTTTATTATACCATATTTCTTCAAACTGAAACATAATTATCAAAGTATACTTTCGCAGACAAATATAAAAAGTATTTATAAAAGTTTGTGCCTATTTTCATTCTATGGAGGCCAGATGCGAACGCAGACCCCACAATTTTATAATACCATACCTATTTAAGTTAAAACATACTTATCAAAGTATCATTATGTACATCTATATCAAAAAACACTTGTAAACGTTTTTTTTTAATTTTTAAATTTATTATTTCCTTACGTTGTGGACCAGGCGCGTATGCAGACCCCACAATTTTAATGAATCATGATCAAACATACCCATTCCTGTTTCTGGATACATCTTCTTTCATTATATGTGATCAGTTATCTATTATAGTCAACCATATAGGGACCTCTTCGTGAACAGACACAATATAAATAAATATATACATATATATACATAAATAGTTAACAAGAGTTAAAGTGCAACGATTTTATCTTTGAGAACTCTTCCAAACTCCTCCGCCAATTTTGGGTCCAAACACTTGACATTTAAACATATGTTCCTTGGACATGGATCAAACTTAATAACTTGATTGAGTCCAAAACAATAAATGTTAAGGGATTATGATAGGAGTCAAATTAAAAATAATTTGACCTCTGCGGTCTCTACCAAACTACTCAGACAATTTCTGGTCTAAACACTTGAAATTTTACATAAAGGCTATTCAGAGATAGGACAAGCTTTTTAATCAGTTTGGGTCGAAAATTTGAGCTACCAATATATAAATGTATGTATGTATGTTTGCATGTCTGCCTAAAACTTTCGACAAAGGCGACGGATTTTCACAAGATCAGTATCGTTTTAAAGCCTGACTCTTCAGACAACAAATACCGAAAAATTTGCTAAAATATTTCTTCATCCTCAACTGGGCACTTTTCAACAGGGAGGGGTTGCTATTTTCGCCCATATTTTCGAAAGTCATCCCCACTTTTTGATTGTCTAGCCTTAATTTAAACTTACGTCACTTCCGGTTTGCCGGTGGTCGTAACAGCAAATACGTCACTCTTTTCCCATTCTTTTCCTCCTTCGCGGTACGGGTTCCAGCCTGCCTTCCTATTACCACTTTTTATTTTTTTTGCTCAACACACACCTCCAAACACCCGGGCAACGCCGGGCTGAAATGCTAATAATAATAATAATAATAATAATAATAATAATAATAATAACAATAATAATAATAATAATAATAATCGATTGTTGCAGCATACCGAAACAGATTTGTCAAAAAATGTATCGAAATTTGAACATGTTGGAAGAGCTGTTTTGCACGAAAAATAATTATTTGGATCATTAAATGTAACTATACTGTTTATACAGGGCGACCAAAAAAACAAAAAAACAAAAAAACAAGCAAACAAAAAAAAAACAGAGGACATTCAATTGTTTTTCTGAGCATTTTACAGTCAATGGAGAAAAAACGGCGAAATACCCTAGTGTTTTGATGTGATGTTTTGAATATAATAAACTAGTTATGACCAAAGTTTCATTTCATTCGGACAAAACACTAACAAACGGGGCCTAATTAGAGTTGGGCCCGTTTTTCTTTGGTCACCCTGTATATAATATATATATATATATATATATATATATATATATATATATATATATATATATATATATAAACTCCATATGAGTATATTAGGATATTTACACAAGTGCATTTTCTGAATAATACAGGTGGGCAAAATGTAAAATTGCAAGGATGTGTTAACGAGTTCCATAATAAATCCCCCTACAAATGCACGCATTCTCAAATCCTTTGAATTTTGTATACATTTTAATATATCAGCATAGCATGCATTTTGATTCAATTGTATTGCGCTTGTCATGAAATTCAGAAACGTCTTTTTTTTTGCGTGCATTGTGCGTCAAATTCAAAGTAAACCCAAGGGAAGAACAAAAACGTTGAACAAAACTCAGCTTCAGTCTGCAATTTTATGATGCATTGATCAGGTGTCGCAGCACTAGCAACGTGACTCTTCCTTTCTTGAGCCGAAAATTGGACCAGGTCAGTTTTAAAGCAATAGATGAATATGATCTAGAGAGGCAAGGTAGCCGATACAGATAATCAATGAGGTGAGCAGTTATGGCAATCATGTCAAAACGATATCATTAACAAGATGCAGCATAAGCAACCGTTGCATTATGCTGACACTCGGAAATACGATACTAGACAGGTGGCCATTAATTAGGTCGGTTATGAATTTTGCTTCACTGTGTAATTTGATGCAGAAGGTGTTGAATAAATGTGACACGAACAAAAATGTGCCATAATTACGCCCTGACCAAATTTGACCAGTTGAAAGCCAATTTTTAAGAATCAGCAAACTTTTACAGCGAACCAAACCCACAGCACGCTTATAGGAATAATAAAACTCTAAAAAATCCACAGTCATCCTAGTAAGAAAAAAAAAAACTAAAATATTATAGTAACCCTAGTAAGGAAAATAAAAATATAGTCACCTTAGTAAAAAAAAAAAAAGAAAGAAACTAGAATATTATAGTCACCCTTGTAAGAAAAAAAAATAAAACTAAAGTATTATAGTAACCCTATTAAGAAAAATAAAAAATATAGTCACCTTAGTTAAAAAAAAAAAATGAAACTAGAATATTATAGTCATCCTAGTAAACCATTAAACTAAAGTATTATAGTTATCTTACTAAGAAAAATAAAACAAAAAAAAATATGTATAACAGATCGGCCGGTCACTGGCATGTGACTGACTTCACCTGTTACACTAATCGTTTCAGACACGGTTCCATGATGATGTGACGATAGGTTCAGTTCATTTAGTTCCCTGGTTGGAGTGTTCTATTTTAGTTAAATGTTTTCAGGTGTTTAATTATTAAATGTGTAAAGTGCATTCACCTTAATATAATTGTTGGCAAAATGTGTTTCTGCTCAGTTAGTTTGTTATAAGCGGCGGATGTTTGAGATGGAGATGCAGGGTAACTAATTGATTGTCCTTACCTTAAAATTAGCTAAGTTGCTTTATGTTAGCGTTTTCTTCCATGATTAGGTGAGTGTCGTTATTAATTAGGGTTGTGTTGGTTTATAGTGATTATAGTTATTAATCAGTGGTGTATCGGGATAACTTTGTATCCAATTTCCTTTTACATTGGTTTATTTGTTAATTAATTAACATATTGGGAGTGAGGGGTTATGAAATTACTGTTACTACTGTGGGGATCGCTATTTGTTTTTTTTTATAGTTTTCTTAAAGCGTAGCTACCAAAGTGATTGCAGTTTATAGCCGATTCAACTTGTACATTTAGTAATTTATCCCGGTTCTTAAAACTAAGAATTTCACATTTCTCCACTAAATATAGGTAACAAGGTAAAGTAAGTAAACTACATGTTTTAGCCTTTCTAAGCATTTTCCATTCAATTAAGCCAGCGTGATACGATCTTCAATATATATATATATATATATATATATATATATATATATATATATATATATATATATATATATATATATGCGCTTCAAAGCAAAATCACAACGCAATATTATGAAAATAAACAAATATTTTACTTATTTGAAATTTATAAATTAAATATATTTCGGAGTCAAACTCTATCCTATATATATATATATATATATATATATATATATATATATATATATATATATATATGTGTGTGTGTGTGTGTGTGTGTGTGTGTGTGTTTTGTTTTTGCGATACGTTTTGAATGAATTTAATTATTTACGAACGTGCATTTTTATCTAAATGTGAGTTGGGAATAATTTTCCCTTTAACCAATTTGATACCGCCACATGGGGAGCGGTATATATATATTTTTAAAAATATAATTATCCACTAACACGTGTTTCGTCGTCTACGACTCATCAGAGTGGCTGAATATGTTATTTTCACATACGGCATAGTTACGTGGACACACGTACCGAAAAGTAACGTTGAGTAGTGATGGGTGACTATTTGGGAATTCTAGGTGCTGTATGTGCTCTCCGATTATATCGGTATCTTTTCCAGTCGTCCTGAATTTTTCCTCGCCACGGAACTCAAGGAGTACCGAACTAGGAGAGATGTGTTTGGAGATTGCGCAACCCTTGCCTTATAATTACACGTGCAACGGATGTGTTCAATGTCTCTTAAGAGTGAGTGGAGCCATTGATCGAGGATGTTTTTTTAGAGATTACAAACATTAAATTTAAAAAAAAAAATTAAAGAAAAAACATTTATATTAAACAAAACATTTTTACTATACAAATAATAACAGAAAGAAACGTTGTAACCTTTTGTGCGTTTTTTCTAAACAAACTAAAATAATGATGGCATCCATTTTTTTTACAGCCTTCCTGTTAGCCACAAGCTATGCCAGACCACGTGAGTATAAAATGCTTATCTTTTGTCATATTTATCATTTGTCATTGTATTTTCTGTACACAGATTTCTTCTAAAAGGACCACCTAACCCAACCCTAACGTTAACGCTAACCATCCATAAGCCGATTGGGTTATCTTCAACTTTTTTTTTTACCCCATGTTAGCAAATGATTTTCGTACGAAACTATCTGCTGAAAAAAATGACTTTCGTACGAAACTATTTGCTTAAGTTTATTTTTTGGGTCACAGTATATTTTTTTAAATAATGAAAACAAAACAAAACAAAATAAAACAAAACAAAAAAGAAGAAAGTTGAAGATAACCGTCGATTGCGTAGTTTAGAGAGAACCATAGTTCTTGCCCTTCTTTTGTTGGGTTTTAGACATCAGAATATAACTTTTGATTTAAATTTTTCACATACGTAATTCTTTAAATTAATTGTCCAATTTCGATTATGATTATGTGTGAAAGAATTCATTTCCTGTTTGCTCGAGAAAATTGACGTTTTTCTGCTTACTCTTGAATTATCAGAAACATGTCTGCTTAAATGCCTTTTAAAATCGTCCAATTACGTCAGAAAAAGACCAGTCTTTAGCAGAATCTATATTAGAAGGAAGTAAGAAGATAATGTAAGCCTCTGAAAGTTTACCATGAATACGTGTGATAATGACGTCTCCCATGAAAAAGAGATGCTCGCTTTCGATGTGCAAAACTAGATTAAACCAGACTTTGAGTCAAGAGGTTTCGCTAAGTCACCCAAAAATAAAGGTGGAATATGGATATAAAAATATCCAAGACCGATCATATAATTTTATGCTCAGAGTTTGTATCCAGGTTGAAACCCCATCTAAAAACATCAATTCGCTATTGTTGCTTCTTTGAGCCCGAAAAGAAAAAAGACCAGTAGATCGAAGATGCAGTCAATATATTATAGTTAGTGATTAAAGCCATTGGCTGAGGACGCAATACCATAAATCTCAGAGATGTTTGAGATGTGGATCGATAAGTTTTTATTATTTGAATTATTGGGACTACTATTCTCACCTTAGTTGGTATTTTCACAACATTCTGATTGCTATAACCTCCAATCTTCATCACGTGCACATTTTGAAACTCATGAATCTATATTTTGACAGTGGGAAATTTTGTAGAAAATTGCTGTTTGTTTCTCGGGTACGTAAGGAGAAGTTTACAAATAGTAACACATTTTCTGCTATATTATATATCGAAAAATAAACGTTGTCTTGAAACATCAGTAAACAACTTCAATATCATTGTATATACTCTTTATTTTAACTATGATTTGAAAGTTATCTAAACATTTAATATCCATATCTATCTATCTATCTATCTATCTATCTCTATCTATCTATATATATAATGCTCTACAACAGTATTGAGCACTTTCGTCAGGTTTTTATTAATTACCATTTCTACTAAATATATATATATGCATATATATATATATATATATATATATATATATATATATATACATGATAAAACTATCTTTATTCTCACACATCTCGGGCATTTTAAGAAAACGGCAGAATACTTCCTATGAAAATGTCTAACACTCGCTACTTACAGCAGGTTTCTAAAAAGTATTATACATTTTATCCTTGTTTACAAATTATTACATAAAATCCGACAAGAGATACTCTCTCAAATACGTAATCTAAATAATAAAAGTAGCAAACATTTTAATTCTCATGCAACTAAATCCTCCCACGAAACTCATTAATACAACATGCTTTAATTCATAAAACTAATTTTTATGATAGCACGATCATTATGTAATTTCATAACTACTGCTACTTGCTACATACCAAATTAAACTTAAAAATTAGATAACGTCTGCTACCTCGTCTTATTGAATGACGAAATGGTTCAAATTCAGCGGTGTACTCTACACATAAACAATTGATGGAACCGCTCTTCAAATTTAATGAAAGCCTTAATTTGCATTCATATAGGTGTTTTAGGATACAGATTATCACCACCGTAATTAAGTTATTTTCCAATATCTTGCTTTAACATTGTTTTCGTTTCCTGTTTTCTTTAAAAACAGTATATTAAAAGACAAGTATTAAAGCTGCTTGTGTAAAAAATGAAAACATAAAACATTTATGATCCAAATTATATGCAATCGTAACTTTCGTAACTTGTTATAAATGTAAATGTGTTCTGTTGCTTTCATGTATATTTTGCATTCATTAAGCTTATGAAATCAATATCACAAACGACAATTCGTATTATTTGTATCATTCGAACTAGTAATCATCTTTAGTGTTATTCTTATAACATTTCGGCAAACGAAATCTCCGACCTTCTTCAGGTGCGTGTCGTCAAATACGGAATATTTTATGCTGAGCTCCAAAATCTGTACGGAATTTCTAAGATAACAATTTCTTTAATCAACAAAGATAGAGTGTTCTCGTTCAATCAGCCATGGCCGGGCGTGACTTGTCCTTCGCAGGTCAGCAGAGTGTGTTAGTGTGGCAAGTCCCGTCAATCGATTTGGTTGGTCTTAATTTCGCAACCGGGTTGATATGTCGCCGCTTCATCGATCTGTCGCGCTAGAAGAAAAGCAATTTCATGCAAACGAAAGAAAAACAACTTGATGCTCTATATTACTGATTAAATTCAAGAAAAGATATAGAAATTATAAACATCCTTAGTCTTGAACCCTTAGTCATTCCATTTTCGGAGTACAATTTACCAAAGAAAAATGATATTGTTGCCGATTTTCATAACAATGAAAATCACAAATCCAATCTTTCTCTCAGCAGGACCTTTTGCCGTTACCCGGGCACACCAATGATAATTAAAGAATAGAAAATTATATATGTCCGGCATTTTCCAGTGCTTTGGGAATCTCAGCCCCCTCCCTCCAGTGATAAATCCAATCGCCCCTGGGACGATCACGTCACACGGGTAGAAGCCTTAAATAATTAATTTTATTCTTAGGGTCAGCTGAACTGAGTATTGAACCTTTAATTTCCAAGAGATTGCCAATTTGAACACATAATCACTTAGCGCTTGTTGACTTTTGTGCTAAGAAGTTAAATCTGCCGAAAATTACTAAGCGGAACATACATAATTTGAACAGTAGGAAGTTAACTATTTGATTTTATACACGTTAAAAAATATCATAAACATTTAGTTTGATTCCAATTTTAAATGTTTCAAATGTTTTTTTTTCGTTAAAAATGCCTTTGTATGTATATATAGATCATCAGAAATTTCATTGTGTGCCTTGTATATTTAGTAGGCTAAGATCAGGCTAAGAGCAGGCTCGAACTATTCCTTTAGATAATGGCAACAAGGGACACTCATAAAGCCGATTCCTGATGTGGCATACATTAATAGATGCAGAGAGTTGAAGAAGACCACTGTACCAGAACCATTGTTTATTTTTCTCTTATTCACCCCAAACTTCACGTAAAAGGATTACTATTTCGGACCATGTGTGAAGGAAGTTCAGGAACGAGATTTTGTTCACATTGCATTTAAATTTCAACATGTTAGTACAGTCAGAGAAGAAGAAAATAGGAAAGGAGATTCCAAAGTCTAATCGTCCGAAAAAAAAAAAAAAACATTATTGCTTTCTGGCATTTAAGGATTTCAAAAGTCAAAAGAGTAGAATTTTGCTGTGTGACATTTACCTTAAGGGGGCACAACTACTACTAGCTTATCAGAGTACATAAACCATTAAAATACTTAAAGAACAGGCACAGGGATGTCACATTGCGGCGATGGGACTGTGGTTGGAGCTTAGATGATAGTGCGGCAACTATTACATTTGAGACGTCGCCATTTATCTTCATGACCCTCTCCCATATTAAGTGGCATTTTCATATGGGAGAGGGTGACAAAATGGCATTTTCATATGGGAGAGGGTGACAAAATGGCAGTTTCATATGGGGAGGGACAAAATGGCAGTTTCATAAGGAGGATGTGACAAAATGACAGATCCACATGGAGGGGGGAATGACAAAATGGCAGTTCCATCATTGTTATGCTGCCAGGTAACAGCGTTTTTTTTTTTTTTGCCAATTCTATTATTGTCGGCACGAATCGCATAGACGTGTTTCTTTAGTCTGCCATGCTTATTTTTCTAATTAAACTGGCGTTGATCTGACACGCTATTTTAAAGTATTGTCTGTTTATATTTTTAAGCTCTGCTGTTTCGGATTAATCAGTCGTATCTTGTTGAAGCCTCAATCTTATCTACCTCTTTTCCAGAATATATTGGCTGCTTCAGCGATGTCGCTTCTGAAGAGCACATGGATATGAAGGATGTGCACGTGATGAGTGTGGAGCAATGTGCCGAGATTTGCCGAGATTACAAGCTTAAATATGCCGGCTTGATCGTAAGTAACATTCACTATTATTCATGAATAGTTCTTCTATGTACCGAAGACCAAACGGAATTTCCATTAAACGAGTTTCTTTCCAAGAAATTTCCATATTTGGAAAATATTGTCAAGGGACGGCTTGCTTGCAGACAAACAACATGGTGGTCTTTAACCTTTTATCGCCGGAATTTTTTATGCAATGAATAAATTTTTTAATCATGAAAGTTAACGTTTTTTAATCACGAATTAATTTTATAATCACAAAAGTTTCCGTGCAACAGACGCGAAAACATGAACAAACCCCTCATTCACGTATTGAACCATGCATAGACCTGTACTTTGAGAACCAGTTGGGCTGATGAGTGCAGAAATATTTCCTATGCAGGTGTTTTTTGAAAGGCGACTTGAAAGTATAATTTGCCGGTAAAGGGTTAAGTCTAATGTTAACTTGCTCAGCTGTTAAGTAGTCGAATGATTCTATTTACAATGCCTCCCCACGGGATAAAGTTAGACACCAGGGTCGTTTTTTAATGTGGAGAAAAGGAACAAAAATTTAAAATTGTCTCAGTCGTGAAAGATTTCTCCTCCACTGACAGAGAACAAAAAATTGAAGTGTAGCATCTGAAGAACAGATACTACACTTTGAGATATTAAATTCTTTATTCAAGCTAAAATTACAATGTAAGTCTCAACTGAAAAAAAGCCTTAGGCAACTCAAAATGGGGAAAAATGGGGGTCGTTAGTCATCCTTGTTACTCCATAACTAAACAAAAAATTCCTCGTAGCTAATATCTTCTTTCACCATAATACCGCATTCACCCTTTCGTACTGGGGACGTCCTATGTAGAACCCAATTGTTTAAAACATTTTTTATTTACGTGTAAAAACAAAAAAAGATAACAATAATGATGATACAATAATTCATTTGTGTCGAGGGCGGGGGAAGAAAAAATACAAAAGTGGTTAGTAGGACCCTCCCAACCGCGTCTAGTTGATAGACCGCCTGTTCCAGTTCGGTTTGTAAAGGAACCTGAGTTCCTGCAGGCCGATCTCTAAGTGGGAGTTTTCTATAGATGGGACGAAATGGAGAAAATTAAATTTTGTGGGTGAGGGATGGGGTGTTAGTGATTGATTTCTTTCTCTCCAAGATGAGTGAAATTTAGAGTGAGGGGGTGAAAAGAAAAATTACAGATAGGAGGGATGGGTATCTTGGAGGCTTCCTAGTTGGGGAGGGATGAAGCATTCACTCGGCTAGCTAAGAGGCTGAAGATTGATTACGCTTGACGGAACTGCGTGTTCCACACCTAGGCGGGGAACACGTATTCAATTTTGGCTCCTTTTCGTACACACAGACTTGCTACATGTATCCATCTTTTGTCAAATGCCGCGCGATGCAGTCTTTTTCTATCACATCTGATCTTCACCCATAGTTGGTGTTTAAAGAAAGTGATCAGATCCTGATAAAAAAGACCCCCCCCTCTCCGGCCACCTTGCAGACGTGACGTCCAAATCACCATTCTCGCCACGGCCAGGATCGTAATGTAGACCATTTGTCTTTGCCTGTCCCACGGCGGCCTCACGCTGTCAAGCACATTGGATATGGTAATTGGGCGAGGATGCTCGGGATCGATACTTTGATCTTGACCCAAAGTAATCGAATGTTGTCCATTCTGTTCCTCGTTTTCAAACCATCTCATAGTATTGTCCATCATCTAACCGGCAACCTCATAAATTGTTATCCTTGTGTGGCTTCTGGACACACACACATACACATACATATATATATAAGAGAAAACAGTTAATAAAACATGTTAAAAACACTTTGAAAAAAAGTTAAACATATTTAATTTGAAAAGGAAACACTAAATAAGTGGATAGTCCTTAATCCGCGGAGTTTCGAAGAAATACCTCCCTTCTCATCAGAGGATAGGATTTTGCTTGCAAAAAGATTCAATGAAATTACAAGTAATTTTGGGATGTGGAAATAATTATATATAATCTTTCACATTCTGAAAATTCTGTAACAAAAGTGGCTCGTTAGGTTAGCTCTGCTGAATGGCGTCGTCCTTTTAAGTTCAAAATCACTACTTGTGAAACATCGGCTTGGGGTTCAACTGGTTGGATGACCACGTCCCTTGTTGAGATGAAGTAGGTCTATTCCATAGCTTGATTTCGTCGCGATTTGCTTGATCTGTGTTGGTTAATAGAATTTCTTGTGTACGGGGCGTTTGCTCAGATGGTAGAGTGCTTGCCTCGCGGATATGTTTGACTGATGAGCCCAAATGAGGGCGAAATTCGAGTCTTAGACTTCTGATTCGTTGGCCGGCATGGCTCTTGTGGGCGGCGGCGTTCTTTGGGCTGTGAAAATAATTATATATAATCTCTCACATCCTGAAAATTATATATATATATATATATATATATATATATATATATATATATATATATATATATATATATATATAGTGACACGCATAAGTATGAGAGACAACGTATTATTTTGTATTATAACCAGTTCTTGTTTGCTATTTTACTTAATATATCTATCTATCTCTGTCTGTCTGTCTGTCTCTCTGTCTGTCTGTCTGTCTGTCTGTCTGTCTCTCTCTCTCTCTCTATATATATATATATATATATATATATATATTCATACAAACACCTGGTGTGTATGTAATATAGGTTTTAGTTTTGGACATATGTCTACGTTTTGAAATTCTATTGCAGAACGGCGGAGAATGTTTTTGCGGTAAAAGCTTCGCAGAAAACAATCGCTCTACCGATTGTACAGAGGAATGTCACTCTGGAGAAAACTGCGGAGGCAGCGAAACATTCGCCATTTACAAAGCGGGTGAGTAGAAGATTTAATGCAAATCAAATAAACGATCACAGGGTCATGACAGCGTCAACGAATTTTAGATGCGCCCACGCTATGAGAAGTTTTAGTAAATGTCAAAAATAATTAATAATCGATAACTCGTAAACAACGAATAAAAACAACAAATATTTTATAGCAAAAGAATCAGAGTAAACTTCTCTACCGGTATGTATACTTTTAATCCATGGAAACTGTTTACAAGACTTTTTATTTGTAAATTTTCTTTCGACGAAAGCTGGCTTATTAGCAAACACAAATTAAAATAGCAGTCTAGATGCTGTTTAGCTGTTAGGTTACATGTGCTTTAGATGTTAGCTTACATTTGGTTTTATGCGGGGTTTTATTTGCCTCTCAGACTTAGGGTTTTCCAAGTAATCTAATTCCAATTACTTGCAAAAATCATTTGTAAAAGTGATATTCTTCTGAAGGTTGGAGGTTCAATTGTCAGGGTAGGAAACATAAAAAATACAATTACGAATTACTTAGGACCTCTATCTAGTCATTGCTGATAAGAGCATGCTACATTCATGAAGTAAATAAAGGGCACGGTTCCGAATTACGTCCAAATATCCAAATTCGACAGAAACATTTTCGAGTTCGACAAGATACACATGAAGAAAGTCGGAGGTTACATCGATCGAAATGTTGTGAAAATTACGCTCAAGTTAAGAATAGTAGTCCAATGAATTGAAATAATAGGCAGACATTTTGAAAAAGTGCGTCTATAAAATATATAGACGAATTATAGCAAGATGTACCAAAGTTTAATTTGGTATTATGAAAATAGAATTACTTTGTGAAAATTCAGAGACGTTCAAATTTTGTAGAATTTTAGCAGCATCCATTAGACATCAATTAATAAATATTTCTTTAAATTTCAGTTTATTTGATGTATTTTGAAGGTTTTAGGAGACATAACATGCCCCCCCCCCCATTATAGAAAATTCAAATGTTTCAGATTCATTCAGAGCTATTTCTTCTTAAGACCTCTTAAGCTAAATAACTAAAAAAAATTTTTTATTTTAATGGGTGGATTATTTTACTGCTGCAGAAAGAACCTGACTCCTTATGCAATCCCCTCCCTGTATGGAAGTCAGTTTCGACCCAAGATGGAGTGCTGCTGCCACATTTGGTGAGGGGGCTTTCAGAGCACTCTGTTTTTGCCTTGATAGAGTAGAAAAAAACTGTAAGCTAGGCTTCAAGCTGTGTCCCATCCACGAAATGTTGCATCCTCTGACTGTTTTACAAGTATTTGAATGGTAGCTGCACCGATGAACTACACGCCCTTGTACCCTCTCGACGTAAATACCCTTGACGAACCCGACAAGCAGCTAAATCTCACCCCTTCACAGTAGAGATCCCCAACTACCAGAAAGCCTTCTACTCTAATAGTTTCTTCCCTCGGACAGTAAGACTTTGGAATTCCCTTCCGGGCCCCTGCTTCCCTAACTGTATTAATGTGCAAAAGATCAAGTGTAATGTAAACAGATATCTTGCTGCTCAACTCCCTACACAATATCCCTACAAATTATATCCTATATAATAACCACCTATATCAAAGTGGCACTGTGCCTTGTTTTGGGGTGTAAATACAAAATAAAATAAAACCGACATTGCAATCTAGTGGGAAATGATGTATTCACATGGAATAGATGTAGTTAGTCTTTTACTACACCATCAGGTGCTGTTTTGAGATTCAAATTCTGGTCCCCTCATCCACTGAGAAAAACCTTCACAGTAAGAACTCGTCTTTTTACTAACACTTCAAAGACCTCTCCTTTCTTCGTCTATGTACCTAAACTTAAACCGAATTTCCAAGAACATGTGCACCACTTTATAGTAAGGATATTTTCTTGCAAATTTTAACATCGTTGTTTTCAAGTCTAATGTAAACAAATATCTTTCCTGTCGTCCGATGAATTAATCATAGTTTTCAATCATTTCATAGTACTGTTCTATCATTCAACTGAAAATCTTACATATGTAACAGAGCACGTATGGCGGCTATATGCAAATACTGAAACAAGAGTTGAAGTTCTTTCTTATTCTTTGTCTTGTTTGCGACTGAGTGTACAGCGTGTGGGTCCTGGGTGTCTACATGTTAACGCGTGTGTAAAACGTGTACTAGGTTACACTAAGCATTATTCTTGAATGGATTTTAGCCTTGCTAAGTGGTAAACTATGAATATAAAGAAGCCGTAAATTCGAGACATTTTCCAGAATAAAAATCATGTAATGGATTTCGATTAGAAGTATGATAAGTATTCTAGAGACAAGGTTTTGTTGCATTATATCTATTATTTTAATCTTCCAAAAAGGGACACATAAAAGTGCTGCAAACTGTTCTATTCATGGAATTAATTTTACTCGTTCTTCGATGAGTATTCTTTTAACTTACAACATAATTTTGTGGTAATTATCCTTTGTAACAGTATTGCTCTTGGAATATATTTGGAAGTGACGATTTTCATTTTTGGTTTTGTTTTCAATTTAACAGAAGTTCCGTGCACCTGTTGTTCTGCATTAAGAAATGGCTCTGTCGACGCAGAGGAATTTTTTAGGGGTGTTTGCCGGTTCACACTTGTAGAAAACCAAAGCCCCGCTTACAAGGTGATGTTGGACAATGAATATGATGGGTTGAGATACATACCTCGAATCGATTATATTGCACCGCAAGCCAACGTCCGCTTTCTGCCGAATAATAGAATGATCGTAAGTGTTTTTTTTATTAATTTATTTTTATCATTGTCATTACTTGCATGTGAAGTGTGATATATAAGTCATATATCAGCAATAATGGTGATTCAATCACTCTCCAATAATTCTTAATGTCTGTGTCAGCATTTAGAGAAAGATGCTCATCTAAGTTACATAGTGTGTTCGTACACACCATAAACACTAATGTAAATTAAATAACAAAATAATGTCTGATTACTTCTGCATTATCCATTAGGATTTATACGGCCTAATTACGTTGAAACACTGGTTCTTGCTAGGTCACCGAAGTTAAGCAATGATGGCCAGTACCACATGGGTGATCATTTGAGAGTGCAAGACGCTGTATGCACTGCGCTGGGACGTAGACATTTCCAGGTTGATATCTGAGGCCGCGTTGGTGCTGGGAGAGATGCACCTTCAGCCTTCATTAAGGCATGCATCTAGGAGAAGGAAAAACAAAAACTCAGATGTAAAATCTGAGATTTACTGTCTTGTGGCAGCCATTACACCGACTAAGATTAGCAGTCGTACCAAAAAGTGTGGTGGGTTCTGAAAAAAGAGCAGAGAGATGAATAGCTGCCTTCACCACTATAAACGAATCATCTGTATGAATTTCCGAACTTAGTTGTTGTGGTGGACCTTATATGTTGAAATCGACAGGCGTATCATCATCCATAAACCCCACCTTTTCAGTTATTTTTTTTATTGATTTAATAAAGATAAAGTAAATGGACGTATTTAATTCAATTCAATACACATTTTAAGCTAATTATTGTATCACATGTATTTTTCAATATTTTTTTAATAATATTTGAAAATCAGTGTATAAAAAAATTATCACACGACGTTAAAAATAATGTTGTACGATGATGCAGAGTGGGAGATATGGACGGATGATGGCCAGTCATCTAATATACCACGAGCCTCGATAACAAGAAAAAAAAAAACAACTAAATATTAAGGTAGCATTTATTTCAGAAAAAAAAAGAGTTTATGATGCAGTGAATCGACAAGGAAGGATGGGTTGTTATCGTGTGATGATAATGATGATTATTCTGATCGAAAGGTCCTCTGATTTTTCACTGAAAATTCTTTACTTTTAATATTGTTGCTGCTATTGTTGTTGTTGCGCATCATTCATGCTGATTTTTGTTGGCATTCGTTTCCCCGATATCTTTCTATTAAGAATTTTTTCTACAGAGTGGGGCAGAAATAACAGTTGTTTTTGAAATTACTATTACAGGGGTTGGATAAAGGATATCTTTATATTAATAATTCTTTGTAGACAGATATAGAGTACTTACTGGAGGCACCACATGAAGGTTGCCAACATCCCTAAGTGAAAGTGTTTCTGTTGAACGAACTAGATTCGAACTTGGAAGACTCAGATTCTCAGTTCGTGTCGTTAACCACTTAGCCACCATCCCCTCCTTCCTGCTGATGCCGTTGGTCTTTTAGTCGTCGCCTAGGTGATTACAGCTGGTAAGAGACAAACTGTAGATGATGAAGATGAACGGGCAGAGAGATGAACAACTGCATGGCTGTAGTATAAATTTTCTTGTAGATTGTTATCGTTTTGGTGGGATGATGCTGAGTCGACTGGCAGTGATCCTGGTGGCAAGGGTCGTATGCAGAGATTACGCTTTTTCAAGTGACAAAGCTTGTGGCAGAGTCACAGTTACATGCTTAGTTAAAGACATACAGCCTTTTTATACAGCTGATACAGCTTCTGCTGATAGAAAAAAAGTTTGATGAAATGTGATTGGTTGGAAAATGATGCCAGGTTCGAGAAAAATTGAATTGCATTAATTTCTGACATATAAGCTGTAAACAAAATCCTCTCTTAAGATAATTTATTGTTATGGAGATGAGTTGCTAAACAGAGGTACATGAGCAAAGACGATCACACTGGTTGAAATCAGTGAATTAATTGATTCTACAATGTTGAAAGCGATAAGTACACTGTTTTGGCTGCGTTTTTCAAGTTAGTTTGTCCTATTGTTCAGAAGGTACATGGTACGAATGATTCGGCAAAGTTGTTAGAGTGTGATGTTTGCAAATAGGTCTGCTGATTCGAATTGACAAACGCAATTGAATATGCAGATTTGGTGTTATTTGTAGACAAATTTACAGAGACAAGTAAAAGTGGGTCTGCTCTTTTGCCAGAGCGCATCATTTGAATCGACGAGTCATATAATGAAGGACTTAATCAACGAATATCCAGTTGTCGAGATCGAATATGCATTATAATTACAATTCAGACAGTGAGTCTGCACTGCTGCTAGAATTTGATACTTGCAAACTCAGGTCTGCAAATTTGAAGTGACGACTGCAAGTAAGTCTGCCCTATTCTGTGGGCACAATGTTCGTTGATGAAAACCTGATTGTGGAGTTAATCAACAAACGTTCAGTCACAATTAGCCCACATATAATCTGAACATTAAATGCCGTACTGTATGATTATATCGTTTAGTATTTTCTTCAAAACGTTGTTTTTAAGATTATTTTATTAAAATATGTTACTCCTGTACAGCTAATGTTAGTAGATAACGTAGAGGTATTAGTATTTGTATTTATGCTCAACCCAAACAAGGCACGTTTGAACTGAGATTTAATGAGGTAATATGAAATATGGGTCATATTTACAGGAACAATACAAGTAAGGAGTTGAACAGGGATATGCCTATTAATATTAAATTTAAATCTTTGCATGTTAGTATAGTCGTGGAAGCAAGGTTGTACCGTCGAAGTCTAGCAGCTTGAGAGACCTCTAGATTGAAGGTGTTGGACTTTAAAACTTCTTAGATTAGTTTAGTGGTTATTTACTTCGAGTTGGCATTATTGTCTCGAGTTCGTCGGAGTGCATGTACTAATACTGATATTAAGATTAGAATGATAGCGGATGCTTCTCTCTCAAATACTCTCAATATTTTTTAGTATATTTCATAAATTTTTGATCAAACATGTTTTTATGCATCTCCTTATTTTTGAATCTGTGATCATAAATAGATACATACATGTATATATATATATATTTTTAATTACAGATAAATAGACTAGAAATGGTTCCTCCTTTTGAAAATTATATGGGATTCTCTGCGTATTACGATAACAACATGCTAAATTTTATGACACCAAATGACGTTTTGCTCCGATACGATGGAAAGCACTTGTACGTGAATCATCCCCAACAAGGTTTCCTAAACCAGAAATTTCTGATCGCTCATCCTTACAAACTAGACAGGTAAGATATTTACATATTTCTAATAAGTCTTAGAACAGAAAAATGATGTTTTTGTACGGAATTTAAACTTTTAAAGGGTAAGTTAATGCATTAACGTTGGCAAGATTTGTTATGCATTTATTTCTTATAGTCATCCTATATAACTTCGGGCTCAAAAGAACACATCAACAGAGTGGTTGTACACATTTTACTTCTTCCTGAAGAGGAGGTTTACCTCGAAAATTCAAAGAACATCACAAAACGACACCATCCTTGTTCAACAAATTACGTTGTTAAATAAATAATTTATAATAAAAAATTATGGAAACGTTTCAATATTGTCATTTATTCTGTTGACCTTGTCTTGTATCCAATGGTGTTTTTCTACATAATTGCATTGTGATAGCTTTTAAACACAACACCTTATACACTATACACAATGATTCAAGCAAACTACAACATTCTCCTTATTTATAGATTACTTGATCTTGTTAGCATATGTGTTATAAATCAAGAATACTATTTAACACGCAGATGGAACCTTTATAGGCAATATTAATTCAAACCCTATTACTAAAATTGAAAGTGAACCTGGAAATAATGACGAAGAAGACGTGATTCAGAATTATTTGAAGAACGTACTGTTGATTTTATAAAATATTTTTATATATAGCTTGAATTAAACTTCAAAATGCCAAGTATCATAATTCGATTATGCTCTAAACAGAAACATTAATTTCGAACGCGCCCCTATCATATCAAAGAACCTACTGTTGATTTTATATGCCTGGCGTTACTGCTTGTGCGGTGATAATATTTCGAATTTAATCTAAAAACGAAAGAGTCAAGTATCATGGTAAAATTTTGCTTAAAACAGAAACATTTATTTCGAATACGCCCCTGTCATATCAAAGAACTTACTTTATATGCCAGGTCTTTCTACTTGTGTTCTAATAAAACTTCTCAAATGCAATTGTGATTTTAGGCGGTGTAAGGTGTTAACATTGATCAAAATCACATGTTTCTTCTTTCATCGATTTTTTCGATTATCGATTGTGGATACTTATTGAAGATATTCCGATACAAAACCTATCTAAGAACACTGCCAGATACATGAAGTAACAAAATTTCATAAAAATCATGTGAAATTTCATAAAAATCATGTGAAATTTCATAAAAATCATAAAATTTCATAAAATTTCATAAAATTTCATAAAAATCATAAAATTTCATAAAAATCATGTGAAATTTCATAAAAATCATGTGAAATTTCATAAAAATCGGCCTAGCCGTTTTCGAATCCATAGGAACCCAACTCACACATATAGACATACAGAGACACACACAGACAAAGTTTCTTTTACATAATAGTGGATAGATAGATATATAGATAGAGATGTATGTGTGTGGCGTGTGCACATCTGTAGTCTTGTGTGTGTATGTATGAGTGGCTGTCTATTTAGTGTTGCTTACAGATAAATTTAAATTTACCGAAATAAAAAAAAAAACATGAGAACCGTTATAAATTTCGAAATTCAATTTTTCTGTATCTTCCTTCAAAGACTTGAACTGTCTGTAAATTGAGTCGTTGTATTTGTACCTTCGGCTACAAAAGTATCAAGCACCTCTTGTCATAACAGCAACAATGAAATTAAACTTGTTCCGCTAGTTTTTATTTCTAAATTTATTTGCATAATAACATGAGTTTTATCAAATGTTACCGCCATTTTTCATACGCACTCCAAGTTTCCAAAACAAGCTCCGATGAAAAACAGAATAATTTCTTGCAAGAATTTCATTCCCTTAAGCGAACGTTTTGCGTCTATAAATTATATGGTAATTGTCGTATCGAGTTAATATTGTTTTACTTTGATGAAATACGTCGCATTTTTTCCCTTTGTCTTCGCATCTGATAAGCGTGAATGTAAACCCAGTGTAGCTAAATCAGTCTCTGTATTAAATATGTTTATATCTGACTGAGTGGTATACTCGGTAAAAAATGGGGTTATAATGTTTTTTTTTAATGGAAATCGCTCCAGACTAGATAGGAAACCACTCTATGTAACGAGTTAACAAAACAAAAACAAAATATGATTAACGCAAAGACGGAAGATGCCTATTGGTTTTATTCTTGAACAAATCAACGTTATGGGTAGGAAACAGTCAGTTGGAAGAGAGTTCCACAATCCTGCAGATCTTATAAATAAGCTAATGTAACAGGAAGCTATATCAAAAGGACGTATCAAAAAAGCTAATTAATGGAGACCACTAGACCAACAAATACAAACGAGCTGAAACAAATGGAGCAGGAAATAGATCAGGGAATACTGAATAACATATGCCATTATAGTATTTATAAAAAAAGACTGAGGTTGGCAACATCACGTCTGTGAGAAAGCGGTTGGAGAGAAGAAGAAAGCGCGCGGCCAATCAAATTGCAAATGTTTGGCTTAGACCCATTCGTTCCGTAGAGATCGATGTGTCTAAGAGGGGACGGATATGGCGTGACCGCCTAGGGGAGCGATATTGCTCCCCACTGGGGAGATTAATCTCCCCAGTGGAGAGCAATATAACTCTCCTAGGCGGTCACGCCATATATGTTTCTGCACCTTATCAAGAATTCTCAAATGGGATTGCGATTCACCAGCCTAACTTTGATAAAAGTACTCCATACATGGTCTGGTATGGTTTACTTTTCAAGCAATTCCGTTATTTGAAAAGGGCTTGTAAAACTTATGCTTCTAGCCTAGGGTCTGCATGAAGTTCTCTTCTTTGGGTGCATCTGATCGTTAACTTTACCCTACATCGAGAACAGCAAGTTGCATGCGAACTCGTGAAAGGTTTGGCTCAAAATACACAATGGATTATACAAAAGCAACGTTGCCACTGACATTTCATTGATTTGTGTTCTTTCTGTACTTGATACGTTTTTGTCTTGCTACATGCAGAGTCAAAGACGACCAGTCGAAATGAATTGAAATAGTTGGATCATGCTACAGCTCCAGAAAGTACCTGACTCTTGATGCAATCCTCTACTTTTATAAAAGGCATAAACGATCCAAGCTGGCTTACAGAACACTCTTTCTTGTCTTACCGGCGTACATAATCAATTTTGCAGTCTAGGAGGGATTAGTCCTTTCCATACACCCCTTTTTTCACATAAGAGACGTTGCTAGTTCTTTTCTACTCCTATGTTTTTATGGTCCATTTTGAGGCTGAAATTATATAAAGTCATGGAAGAAAAATAAATTAAACAAAGCATAACTCGGCGAAGAATGTATTTAAAAATAGGTTTAAATATTTAAATAATTAGTTTTATTAACATTTTAAAGTTTTATAACAAGAAAGAATTTTATTTGTTGAAGTCATTTGCAACAGATTTTTATTACTTGAAATCACATATTGAAAATGCTATTTAAAAATTTACCACATCCACCCTATACTTGAAATAATTATATATATATATATATATATATATATATATATATATATATATATATATATATATATATATATATATACAATATATTAGCAGGTACTAGATTCCAAAATCCAAGACTTCATTCAACTTACCAATCATTAAAAAATAAATAAATAAAACTTCGGTATATTTAAAGATCGGGTTCTGTTATGTGGATAATAACTGATATTTGTATATCAATGTTGACTCACTGGAAGAATGATCCAATACTAGTATACAAATATTTGAGAAAGAGAGAGAAAGAGAGAGAGAGAGAGAGACAGACAGACAGAAAGACAGACAGAGACAGAGACAAACAGAGAGAGAGAGAGAGAGAGAGAGAGAGAGAGAGAGCGAGAGGCGTCTTCTTGAAAATGGGAGCGGGAATATCAAAGAATCCGATTGGGTAACTATCGAACACCACGCATATAAAATTGTCATTCTAAAAGTGAGGTCGTTTAGTTTTATTAATTCAAAACCTAAAACTTTGAAGAGCTGTGAACACCGAATGGTGCTATTAAAACGTGCGACCTTTTTTGCTCCAGAATTTATTTTTCTACATAGTCACCACCATTCTCAATGCACTTTTCATGCTTCGGTTGTAAAATTCCAGCACGCGCTTTGTCATTCACATCTCTGTCGCCACTCTGAAATCGACGAACCCATATCCTAACCGTACTGGCATCAACTGCATCTGCTTCGCAAACGTTCAACAGGCGCCAATGACTGGTGATCAATTTTTTCTTCATTGAAGAATTTAATGACGTAACTGCTTCTGATGCGCGTCCATGATAGGGATTTCTTTCTTACAATCGAGCGATGTCAATATCTGCAATAGAGCGATGAAACTTCAAATTATGAATGCATAAGTTCAGTCATTATAATAATGCAATTTGCTATCCCCTCTGATATGTCCGTACGGAATAAAAAAGAGCCTTTACTTTTGGAACGTCTTTTGGATATAAACACGAGCAGTAACATTAATTCTATACAATAGCCTGACGAATCCCCATAAGAACGAATCGCGCAACATTGTAAACAACTTATTTGCCATACATCTGTTCATTATTTGCTACTTTACTATACTCGTGTATTGGGCGCTGTTGAAGTAAAACTGGAAATAGATATATACAATCTTATGCAGATACATGAAATAAAAAATAATAATATTTGGAATATGCAAACCACAATGAGAAGCAGCATCAGTATAAACCAAAAAACGATAACATCAAACATTTTTGGGACATGCTCATACAAACTGATAATGTTCCTGAACACTCCCAACCTGACATAATTTTTCCAAACAAAAACAAAAGAACTTGGTCAGTCATTGACATAACGATACGCGAGTGCAAGACAAATAATATGAAAAAAAATATTAATATCTGAATTAGGAATTAGTTTGACTATGGAAATGTAAATAAATCAAGGTGATTTCCATTGGAATTGGAAGGAAATGAAACGACCATAACGAAAAGCCACCATAAATTGCTTAATCAGATTGCCAAAACAATTATTTTTCCAATTTTGCAAAAAGTTTTGCTGTTAGGCACGACGAAAGTGTTAAGGTACAGCTTGAATGTCTAAAGTCAAAGCAACTGACCTGATATTCAAGAAAAAATCCAACTAAAAACATCCAAAAGTTGAGACTACTATAATAATAATACTAATACTAATACTACTACTACTACTACTACTACTACTACTACTACTACTACTAATAATAATAATAATAATAAACGAATATAAGAGCACTAGATGAACATGACCTCTACAAAAATTTGGGAATTCTTGAAGCAGACACCATCAAGTTAACAGAAATGAAAGAGGAAATGAGGCGGGAGAATACCTTAGAAGGACAAGAAAACTCATAGAAACTAAGCTATATAGTAGTCGCCTTATAAAAGGTATAAACACGTGGGAAGTATCTCTATTTAGATATTTTGGACCTTTTATAGGTGAACCAAAGAAGAACTGAGACATTTCGACCAGTTGACCATGAAACTAATGACCATGCACAGTGCACTACATTCAAAGGATGACGCTGAACTAGTGTACATGAAAAGAAAAGACAAAGGACAGGTTTGTCTAGAAGTCTGTTTGAACGACGCTAAAAGTCATTAGAAAAATACATAATGCAGCACACAGAAAGGATCATTACCGCATCAAGTGACAATGAATAAATGAGCGAGACAGAAAACAGAGAGGGAAGATATAAGACGAGAAAATAAAAAATCGGAAGAGAAACAACTACACGGACGATTCATAAGGATGACAATAGATGAAACTTACGAAAACACTTGGACATGGCTTTGAAAATGACATTTAAGCAGAGAAACTTAATCCCTAATAACAGCCGCAAACGCGATTAGAACAAACTACATCAAAGCAAAGATTGACAAAACATAAGAAAACATCAAATGTAGACTCTGTAGACAAAGGGACGAAACAATAAACCAAGTGAATGAAGAAAAGTACCCCCCCAAAAAACAGAACACAAGAATAGACACAATCAAGTGAGAAAGGCAGTACATTGTATATCACGCAAACAACCGCAGCTTGAACATCCAGACAAATTGTACAAACACAAACTGGCAGCGGTGCTTGAAAACTGAAATCACAAAATCCTATGATACACGGACGTACAGACAGATAAACCTATCCAAGCAAGAAGACAGGATGTCATAATATTTAACAAAAAAAAAAAGTTCTTCCAGATTGCAGATTTTGTTCGCCGTTCCAGCAGACCGCAGGGTAAATGTCAAGGGGATGGTGAAACGGAGCAATTACACGGAACTGTTCAGAAAGCTGAAAGGAATATGGAACACGAAAAAAGGATAACACAAATAATTGTGAAACATTAGGAAAGCTTCGAAAAACTTGGAAAAAGAATAAGAGAAATTGGAATTAGAGGGGACGGCTAAGAAGACACAACGGATAGTAACAATGAAAACGGTTGAAATATTAAGGAAAACCTTTGAATGCAGAAACTAATACAAATGAGCTACAGGAATAAACCGGGTAGATAGAAACTGCAACAAAAGTAAAACAAAATAAAAAAAAATAGAAAAAAAAAACACCACATGGAACCAAGAAAACTGAAACTGTATCATTGTAAGTTAACCCGCTCTCAAAAAAAAAAGAAAAATCTCGGCATCAACTGTCACCATACTAAATGGCGTGGAGGGTCAAAGACAGAGAATATAAAGCAATCACTAGACCTCCACTTGATGAGTGTGAATAGAACTAGGACATTGAGCAGACTTTTTCCACTTAAATTCAAGTGAAGACCAATGGTCGTTGCCAGCGAGAAATCAATGGTAAACGACCGTTGCGATAACGCAAATTCCTTTGAAAAAGCTATCGAAAGATGTGGAGAGTATTGGAAATTTGAGGCGACTAAAACTCCAGAGAACATCACAGGTTATTCTCAAAGAGAAATCTTTGACGATGGCCTGTGTGAAAACTCCTAAAGCGTTGTCATAATAATACATATGTATGTATTAGAGCGAGACTCAGTCGAAAAACATTTATTATGAATTCACATTTTTATACCCTATACTCATGCTTGTACATAGATTTCGGCGCCAAATCTTCTTCCGTGTTAATCGTCGATCTGTGCTATTTATTGTGGCAACGTTCTTTGCTCTGATCGTGTTACTTTATTTGGTTAGAGCTGTCGCAACATTTCGCGCATAACCTGTTGGTTTTTTCTATGCGAATCGATGTCGAAATATTGTGCAAACTGAGGTCAGATCTATATATGATGGCTGATAACATTCTTCATAGAATACAACGATGCTTTTATAGGGATGGTAATGATCTGTTGCTAGTCACTGGGGAAATTTACGTCGGAGAAGTCGAAACAAAAATCATTATGCATGCAATGTGTCCACATTTGTGACCGTGGATCATGGCAAAGTATTGCACCGTGGTTCTTGTATTTCATGGTTTGCAGGCGTTCAGATGTTTTCTGTACGTAAGTTGAACGACGATTCCGGTTGGAATTGAAATATAAGAAGACAAACAACTGAAATTCTGGAGAAAGTATCTCATGCAACAACAATTAATCTCGAATGTATCTTTACAACGTTATGTACAGAGTATTATTTGGATTATACGGATTACCGTTATAATCTTGAGCGTTTCAGTCAATGTAACCTTCGACCTTTTTCAGGCGTATCTTGTCGAACTCAGGAATCTTTCTGTCGGACTCAGCAATCTATACGTAATCTCGAACAGACCCCTTTCTTTAATCCACGGGAGTAGAATGCTCTTGTTCCGTCAGCCATAACTGGGTATAAATATTTTACAAATCACAATTGTATGTTTAGCCATAAACTTACAGAAGAGTGCAACTTTACAACTAACTTTTTACCAAGCATTTTATCTATTATGCAACGGATCCTTGTGCAAAAAGGTTGAAGATTCAATCCTCAGCGCTAGCGACACTCAAAATATATCTGTTCCAAAACGAATCTGTTAAGATAACATTAGTCTCTCTTTCAGAAGGAAATGTTTTCTCCAAATAAAACATTGGAACAATTGTTTCCTTCCTGTATAAATATAAAGGGTATTTCTATATCAATCATCACTGAAACGGCGATAATGAACAGAGTGGTGGGTTCAGACAAGCACGTATAAAACCGAAAAAAAAATGTTGATATAAAACAAAAAGTAAACTAAAGCTGACTAAAATGGCGAATAAACGTTACGTTTAGTGGATGGTTATAGCTCAAAGATTGTCTAGCTTTAGTTGCAGGACGGAGGGAAGGGAAACGAAGTAGGATTACGTTTCATTTTATGCAAAAGTTGAGACAGGCTTTAACCATAGCCGACAATATTTTAAAGCACACACACACACACACACATATATATGTGTGTGTGTGTGTGTGTGTGTGTGTGTGTGTGTGTGTGTGTGTGTAACAAAAAATATATATTCCAAATTCCTAAATATTCTCCAACATCTTTTCGGGCATGATTAATTAAATCCGAAAAACATCCAAACAGTAGTTACATTGCTTTTATATTTACGCCATCTTTGATTTTTCTGAAAAATCAAAGATGGCGTTTCGAGTTAGTCTTGCTTTAGATGCGAATTTAGTTAAAAAAAAAAAAATAAAGCATATTCAATCCTCCCGCTTCAAAACTGAGAATAGAGATAAACTGGATACACGTTCAATAAACATAAATAACGAAAAATATTAAAAAATATATTTTTAAAAATAATAATAATAATAATAACTGTCGGTAACTCCAATTCTTTAAATACACGGTTTTCTTTCGTTGGAACCACACTAACTTGTACTAATATATATATATATATATATATATATATATATATATATATATATATATATATGCCTGTAAAATCCTAGCGTGGATGAAAGGTTTATGCCTGTAGAATCCTAGCTTGGATGAAACACGGAATATTCTATGTAGCCTAATCGCTATTTATATTTTATAACTTACTAACTCGCTCTACCTACGTATTGAGCACTGTTGAAGTAAATACTTAAAGTTTACGCATAAATGTATACTGTCGTATATTAATTTATGTGAGTGAATAAAGTAGTTGTATATATATGCATATATATATATATATATATATATATATATATATATTTCTGTGGAAATATATTTTTTATAATATATATTAATACTTATCTAAGAAGCTCAATGTAATTACAGAACAATATAATAAATAAATGACAAAAGACTATATTCCAAAGTTCATGATGTTGACCATCTTATAATTTATTCCTTTAATTCAATTGACATTTACAATTGTTGACACTATCTGTCAAGAAATAAATTATAAGATGGTCAGCATCATGAACTTTGGAATATAGTCTTCTATAATTTATTCATTACATATATATATATATATATATATACACACACACACACACACACACACACACACACACACACACATATATATATATATATATATATTAATACCTACAGAGACTAGTGTTTTATGTTTACACAATCTTCACTAAGGAGATGACGATCAACGCTGGTCGGAAGATTAGGAGGATTAGATCCCCGTCACGAAGTCACTTCCACATCTCATACGACAGGGCCACCGTTCACCACCACACAATTAAGGAACATTATAATATTGATGAGGCTTATAAAGCGTTGACCTTCGGGACAAAATCAAAGTGTAGTATCTGTTCCGGCAGATACTGCAAGCAAAGACCATATGTGGGGGCAATCCCACATATAAGACCTTGGTCAATGTAGGGGCAACCCTTCATACCAATTGTCACTATCCAGCTCCCCTACTCCCCGGGGGGTTGGTCCCCATTTCCCCTTCACTCCTCACATTAAAAATCGGCCTTGTGCCTAATTTGCTCAGTGGGGGAGCAAATAAATACCATCTGTTCCGGCAGATACTGCAAGCTATGACTAGCTAGGACTAGCTATGACTAGCAAAGACCAGATGTGGGGGCAACCCCACATGCCTGACCATTAACTAGCTCCCATTTCCCACCTCTCGGGAGCTGGTCCCCTTTTTCCCTTCCCCCTCCCTTCACTCCTCACATTAAAAATTGGCCTTGTGCCTAATTTGCTCGGTGGGGGAGCAAATAAATACCATCTGTTCCGGCAGATACTGCAAGCTATGACTAGCAAAGACCAGATGTGGGGGAAAACCCACATGCCTGACCTTTAACCAGCTCCCATTTCCCACCTCTCGGGAGCTGGTCCCCTTTTCCCCTTCCCCCTCCCTTCACTCCTCACATTAAAAATCGGCCTTGTGCCTAATTTGCTTGGTGGGGGAGCAAATAAATACCATCTGTTCCGGCAGATACTGCAAGCAAAGACCCTATGTGGGGGCGACCCCACAGATAAGACCTTGGTCAATGTAGGGGCAACCCTTCATACCAATTGTCACTATCCAGCTCCCCTACTCCCCGGGGAGTTGGTCCCCATTTCCCCTTCATTCCTCACATTAAAAATCGGCATTGTGCCTAATTTGCTCAGTGGGGGAGCAAATAAATACTATCTGTTCCGGCAGATGATGCAAGCTATGACTAGCTATGACTTGCTATGACTAGCAAAGACCAGATGTGAGGGCAACCCCACATGCCTGACCATTAACCAGCTCCCATTTCCCACCTCTCGGGAGCTGGTCCCCTTTTTCCCTTCCCCCTCCCTTCACTCTTCACATTAAAAATTGGCATTGTGCCTAATTTGCTCGGTGGGGGAGCAAATAAATACCATCTGTTCCGGCAGATACTGCAAGCTATGACTAGCAAAGACCAGATGTGGGGGCAAACCCACATGCCTGACCTTTAACCAGCTCCCATTTCCCACCTCTCGGGAGCTGGTCCCCTTTTCCCCTTCCCCCTCCCTTCACTCCTCACATTAAAAATCGGCCTTGTGCCTAATTTGCTTGGTGGGGGAGCAAATAAATACCATCTGTTCCGGCAGATACTGCAAGCAAAGACCCTATGTGGGGGCGACCCCACAGATAAGACCTTGGTCAATGTAGGGGCAACCCTTCATACCAATTGTCACTATCCAGCTCCCCTACTCCCCGGGGAGTTGGTCCCCATTTCCCCTTCACTCCTCACATTAAAAATCGGCATTGTGCCTAATTTTCTCAGTGGGGGAGCAAATAAATACTATCTGTTCCGGCAGATGCTGCAAGCTATGACTAGCTATGACTTGCTATGACTAGCAAAGACCAGATGTGAGGGCAACCCCACATGCCTGACCATTAACCAGCTCCCATTTCCCACCTCTCGGGAGCTGGTCCCCTTTTTCCCTTCCCCCTCCCTTCACTCCTCACATTAAAAATCGGCCTTGTGCCTAATTTGCTCGGTGGGGGAGCAAATAAATACCATCTGTTCCGGCAGATACTGCAAGCAAAGACCCTATGTGGGGGCGACCCCACAGATAAGACCTTGGTCAATGTAGGGGCAACCCTTCATACCAATTGTCACTATCCAGCTCCCCTACTCCCCGGGGAGTTGGTCCCCATTTCCCCTTCACTCCTCACATTAAAAATCGGCATTGTGCCTAATTTGCTCAGTGGGGGAGCAAATAAATACTATCTGTTCCGGCAGATGCTGCAAGCTATGACTAGCTATGACTTGCTATGACTAGCAAAGACCAGATGTGAGGGCAACCCCACATGCCTGACCATTAACCAGCTCCCATTTCCCACCTCTCGGGAGCTGGTCCCCTTTTTCCCTTCCCCCTCCCTTCACTCCTCACATTAAAAATCGGCCTTGTGCCTAATTTGCTCGGTGGGGGAGCAAATAAATACCATCTGTTCCGGCAGATACTGCAAGCAAAGACCATATGTGGGGGCGACCCCACATATAAGACTTTGGTCAATGTAGGGGCAACCCTTCATACCAATTGTCACTAATCAGCTCCCCTACTCCCCGGGGAGTTGGTCCCCATTTCCCCTTCACTCCCCACTTTAAAAATCGGCCTTGTGCCTAATTTGCTCAGTGAGGGAGCAAATAAATACCTCAAAGTGTAGTATCTGTTCCGGCAGATGCTGCACTTCAATTTCTTGTTCAGTGTCAGTGGAGGAGAAATCCTTCACGACTGAGACAATTTTTATTTTTATTCTTTTTCTCCACATTAAAAAACGACCCTGCTGTCTAACTCTGTCCTGTGGGGAGGCATTGTAAATAGGAACATTGATTAGGCTCAACCTTTAATACAGATCATGTTAGAGTGATCAATAATAAGAAGTCATGATCTCACAGCGAAGTCCATATATATATATATATATATATATATATATATATATAAATTACAATAAGTTTACCAAGGTAATCAAAATGGTAAACTTAAAATATATTATAAATATTAAAGAGTTAATATTTACAAGTAAGTAAAGTAATCTCAACCAGATGTAAAAGCTCAATAAAACCGAAAAGGAAATAGAGCTTATAATATGAACAAATGATTAATAAAACATCTTAAAAACATTTTGAAAAAGATTTAAAAACGTATTTAATTTTAAAAAGGAAGCACAAGATAAGTGGATAGTCCTTAATCCGCGGAGTTTCGAAGAAATACTCTCCTTCTCATCAGAAGTCAGGAATCAGCAAAATGCGGGATCGGATTTTGCATATAAAAGTATTTAATGAAACCACAAGTAAGTCACAGATCTTACTTGGATAAAAAAGGATGATGTAAGGGAAATATGAGGTAAAAGAAAAAATGATAAAAAGATTCCACATGAATGGATAGTCCGGTGAAGGGTAAAAAATCCAAGAATGGTAAAATCCAAGCATTCTTTACCATTCTTGGATTTTTTACCTTTCACTGGACTGTCCATTCATGTGAAATCTTTTTATCATTTTTTCTTTTACCTCCTATGCCCCTTACCTCATCCTTTTTTTATCCAAGTAAAATCTGTGACTTACTTGTAGTTTCACTAAATACTTTTACATGCAAAATCCGATTCCGCATTTTGCTAATTCCTGACCTCTGATGAGAAGGAGAGTATTTCTTCGAAACTCCGCGGATTAAGGACTATCCACTTATCTTGTGCTTCCTTTTAAAAATTAAATATGTTTTTAACTCTTTTTTAAGATGATTTTTTTAACATGTTTTATTAATCATTTGTTCATATATATATATATATATATATATATATATATATATATATATATATATATATATATATATATATATAGTCATGATCATATTAATTGGCACGGTCCAATAAAATCATATTATGTTAATAATATCTTATAAAAATGGTCAGAATCGAAGGTTATTATGTAGTATTATATATGAACTGCTCTTTCCGATGCAAAAATTGGATTTCAAACAAATTGAATACTAAAGAAATTACAAACGGATTATTATTTTCATCTATTACCAGTATAATTATTATTTTCATCTATTACCAGTATAATTATTATTTTCATCTATTACCAGTATAATTATTATTTTCATCTATTACCAGTATAATTATTATTTTCATCTATTACCAGTATAATTATTATTTTCATCTATTACCAGTATAATTATTATTTTCATCTATTACCAGTATAATTATTATTTTCATCTATTACCAGTATAATTATTATTTTCATCTATTACCAGTATAATTATTATTTTCATCTATTACCAGTATAATTATTATTTTCATCTATTACCAGTATAATTATTATTTTCATCTATTACCAGTATAATTATTATTTTCATCTATTACCAGTATAATTATTATTTTCATCTATTACCAGTATAATTATTATTTTCATCTATTACCAGTATAATTATTATTTTCATCTATTACCAGTATAATTATTATTTTCATCTATTACCAGTATAATTATTATTTTCATCTATTACCAGTATAATTATTATTTTCATCTATTACCAGTATAATTATTATTTTCATCTATTACCAGTATAATTATTATTTTCATCTATTACCAGTATAATTATTATTTTCATCTATTACCAGTATAATTATTATTTTCATCTATTACCAGTATAATTATTATTTTCATCTATTACCAGTATAATTATTATTTTCATCTATTACCAGTATAATTATTATTTTCATCTATTACCAGTATAATTATTATTTTCATCTATTACCAGTATAATTATTATTTTCATCTATTACCAGTATAATTATTATTTTCATCTATTACCAGTATAATTATTATTTTCATCTATTACCAGTATAATTATTATTTTCATCTATTACCAGTATAATTATTATTTTCATCTATTACCAGTATAATTATTATTTTCATCTATTACCAGTATAATTATTATTTTCATCTATTACCAGTATAATTATTATTTTCATCTATTACCAGTATAATTATTATTTTCATCTATTACCAGTATAATTATTATTTTCATCTATTACCAGTATAATTATTATTTTCATCTATTACCAGTATAATTATTATTTTCATCTATTACCAGTATAATTATTATTTTCATCTATTACCAGTATAATTATTATTTTCATCTATTACCAGTATAATTATTATTTTCATCTATTACCAGTATAATTATTATTTTCATCTATTACCAGTATAATTATTATTTTCATCTATTACCAGTATAATTATTATTTTCATCTATTACCAGTATAATTATTATTTTCATCTATTACCAGTATAATTATTATTTTCATCTATTACCAGTATAATTATTATTTTCATCTATTACCAGTATAATTATTATTTTCATCTATTACCAGTATAATTATTATTTTCATCTATTACCAGTATAATTATTATTTTCATCTATTACCAGTATAATTATTATTTTCATCTATTACCAGTATAATTATTATTTTCATCTATTACCAGTATAATTATTATTTTCATCTATTACCAGTATAATTATTATTTTCATCTATTACCAGTATAATTATTATTTTCATCTATTACCAGTATAATTATTATTTTCATCTATTACCAGTATAATTATTATTTTCATCTATTACCAGTATAATTATTATTTTCATCTATTACCAGTATAATTACAACCAATTTCATGTTTGACATGTAGCGTTAACTTTTTGTAGTCTTATTATGTTTATTTAATGTTAATTTTTAAAAAAATTCTTTTTCAGATAATTTTTAGACAGCGTTTGCTTTGAATTAATTTAAATCAAGGAATTTTCGTCATGGTTAAGACTAAGGAACACAGCGGAAACCTCGGGAAGCGAGCGATAGCGTGTCATTCCAAAGGAGAGGGCTATGATAAGATTTCTAAGAAGCTAAACCTTCCAAAATCGACCGTTCGTGCCATCGTAAAGAAGTTCAAATCACAATGTCACGTTATGAATTTGGAAGGTCGGGGGAGAAACAGGTTACTGTCCGCGAGAGCAGAGTGAAAAATAGTTCGACGTGTCAACCAAAACCCAAGGATCACTGCTGGGGAGATTGTAGAGGAACAGAGAGTGAACGTGTCTCGACACACAGTTGGTAGAGTTTTGAAGAGAACTGGTGTGAAAGCATGTCGTCCGAGGAAGACTCCCTTATTGAAACCTGTGCCTCTGAAAGCAAAGCTAGAATTCGCAAAGCACCATATTGATAAAGATGCTGCGTTCTGGAAACATGTTATATGCTCCGACGAAACGAAATTTGAGTTATTCGGCCATAATAGTGTTTCTTCTGTTTACAGGAAATCTGGCGAAGCCTTCTTGCCTAACAACACCATACCAACTGTGAAGCACGGCAAAGGCAGTTTGATGTTTTGGGGATGCTTTACTGCCACTGAACCAGGACGACTTGTTAAGGTCACAGGCATCATGAAAAATGGAGGATTATGTTAAAATCCTGAATGAAAACCTGAAGGACTCTGCTAGAGATCTGTCACTTAGTCGACGTTGGTGCTTCATGCAAGAGAATGACCGAAAGTATTCGGCAAATCTGACTAAGAAATAGCTTGAGGACAACAATATCAATGTTTTGGAGTGGCCATCCCAGAGTCCAGACCTCAATCCCATTGGAAATTTGTGGAGGATTTTTAAATTGAGGGTAATGGAGAGGAAGCCTAAGAATCTCGTTCAGTTAGAGGATTATTGTCAGGAGGAATGGGGTAAATTTACTGCTGAAGAATGCTATAAGTTAGTGGAAAATTATGATAAAAGACTACAGCAAGTAATTAAGGCTAAATGCCATACAATCGATCATTAGAATTACGGTGCCAATAAATTTGAACAAAAGGAATTTTGAAATAACGTTTGTAATTTCTTTATTATTCACTTTTTTTGGGAATTCGATTGTTGAGTTGGAAAGAGCAGTTCAAAATATATATTATACTTTGTAATTTCCTTTTATTTAACCTTTTCTGAAGGATTTTTAAGACAAAATGAGGTTTTATTGGACCGTGCCAATAAACATGATCATGACTACAGCAAGTAATTAAGACCTATGTAAGATTATTGGGAGAGAACCTCAGCAGAGTGTCTGATTATTAAGAAAATTTCGAAAATAAAAGCTTAATATTTATTCATATATGTGTTACAGAAGATCAGAAAACATCGCTGCGGTCGGTTTCAAATCTAAACAAGTTGAACAAATAATTCCACTTTGTTCTAGTTTGAAAGAAACAGTACCGATGTATTTTGGTCTTCTGTAAAACGTACGTACACCCACACAGACACACACACAGACACACACACAATGTGTGTGTATGTGTTTGTGTTTGTGTGTGTACATCTATGGGGAGTTGCAAGGAAAAGAATGAGATCGATTTTTAAGAGGAGATAATGCAAAACTCAACAAATTGTTTTGGAGCTTATAATTGTTATTGATAATCTCTCTCTCTCTCTCTTTATATATATATATATATATATATATATATATATATATATATATATATATATATATATAAGGAGAGAGTGATAGAGATAGTGAGACTGAGAAAGAAGAGATGAAGAGAAAAACAGAATAACAGCGATAAAGTGCGATGCTGTCATTTTTTATTTTATTTTCTCAGTTGTAAACGAGCATTCATCAAAGACCAGTGCCTGCTGAGTGAAACGCAAAGGTGCAACGTTTTGTTGGACCAGAAGTATTTCGGATCTTGTATCAGCAAGCTGGGTTTGGATGATGTCAGGCGACACGTGACTATGTGCAAGATGAACGCATGCAGCTATTTCGACACACCGACCATCTACAATACCATTATGTGCGACTCCATCCGCCATTTTGCCGAGCTGTGTGAAAAACACGGAGAAACATCCGACTGGAGAAAAGTATCTGGTTGCGGTAAGTATTATTATCAACAGAAGGAAATGTATACAACCTCGTTTCTTTTCTTTCCGATTTATTAACATAACTAATTTTCTGATCGAACGGAGGCAATTAAATCGATCGAAATGGATATTTTATGCATAATCAGCAGCAGATAAACTGGTTACCAAAGTTCAAGTAAAACGAGCAGAAATATCCGGCTTTGCCTGTAGCAATATCTATCTATATAAATTTAGACATGCTTATAGATTTATATATTTGTATGTACATAGTTTACTTCTAAAGTAATTAACTGAACATTTGTAGTTTTCGTACAGACCTGCTAGGCGTAAAGGGAGTCTACATTTTATAGAAATGTATTAGAAAGAGGGCAGAGGAGTACTTTTGATTTTTGTGCAGTTTTGACAATAATTATTAAACACCAATTAATAAATACTCCTTCTGAAGTATTTTAAAAGAGTTTTAGGGGGAACAGTGTTGGCATATTTTAAATATGCATTGAATTTTATCTATATCATTAGACACCATTTATGCAAAATTTCAATTTCTTCGTAAGAGCACTTTAGCTTAAGCCATAAATTTTATACAGTTTTATAATTAAAATATGTAATAGATTTTTATCGATAAGGATTCTAGGCATAAGGTCTGGTTACATCATCAATTGGTTTAATTTTTGTAGTCGGACATAAATGTAGGGCAATACTATTCTGTTTGGGGAATTCATTGTATCCATCCTGTGACGAGTACTGTTCTAGTCACGTAATACAAAAAAAAAAAAAAAAAAAAAAAACGAAAAGCAAGAAAAATGGTCTCTGCTATGGAAATAACGTGTTCGCCATTGGAACTTTACTATGTGGTATACTTTTCACCACTACACTAGATCTTTATAACGTATTAAACTTTCTCTCAACAATAAAACTTTCAATACTGATCTATAGTACTCAATGATCTTAACCATTCAAATGCTCAAACACCTTCTGTCAATTACAATTAAATAGCAAATGATGCTGGTTATACGTGGTTATACACTTTCCAACGTGTACCTGTTCTTTATACCATGACATAAACGTCTTTTTTATATTGTCGATAAGATAATTCAACACTATTTCCTATTTCTATACTTGATCTATGTTTTGGATCAACATGTTTGCCACAATATATATATATATATATATATATATATATATATATATATATATATATATATATATATATACATTAAGTTAAGGATGCAAATAAAATATGATTATGTTTCTGATTTTTTTAGATGGCAATTGATAATTCGTATAATTTAGCTTATTCTGAATTCTTTTCTTTTCTTAAGTGTTATTTTCATAAAGTTTCGGCGGATGTTACCTCTGACCTTCTTTAAATGTATCTTGTCGAACTCGGGAATCTTTCTGTCGGACTCAGAGATAAGCACAGAATTTCGAATCACACCCTTTATTTTAATTAGGAAGTATCATGTCCTCGTTCCATCAACCATGATAGAGTAGAAATCTTAAGTAATTCGTAATTGTTTCCTTAGCCCGAACTAAAGTGTGTACCTTCAAACTCTAGAAGAATGTCACCTATTACTGAATTTTACCAAGTAATTTATTCGTTACGTCACGAGTCATTGTAGGCAAGATACACCTGGTGAATTTTGGAGATTACATCCACTGAAACATAAAAATATTATTCAAGATGCGAAAAGTAATTCGAATAAGCCAAATAATATAAAATGTTATTATCAAAATATTCCGAATAAGCTGATTATGAAAGTCTATCTCTAAAATCCTGCGAGAATTTCATAAACAAATAAACAAACACACAGCAATTACACTTCCAAATATACCAGATAATCACGTTGACACACTGGTTCTTGTTAGATCACCGACATTAATCAATATTGCGCCTAGTAAATACCAGATAGGTATTTGGGAACACCAGACGTTGTATGTAGGAGAACGTCGATCCTTCTTTGCAAAAGTTGCGAAAACCTAACGTCGTCATCTCCCATAACATGCGACTGGGGATAGCTCGTGAATTTCATATTCACATGAAACTTCTTCTTGCGGAGGAAGTCAGTTCAACCTGTCTAAGGTGAGTGTCGCTTAGTTACAACTTATAGTAACTTTTTCATCATGACTATTAAGGATGAATATAATATTGAAATTAGATGCATTTGTCTATTTTTGCATATAGAAACAATTACAACTCCCTTTATTCATTCAACTCGTTGATTAAATGTCTTACGCCAAGCTGAAACTGCTAGTGAAAACTGCCGTTGAAAATTATTACTCCGTCTATTGTCATTTTAAAGCATTTTTATCAACAAAAAATAACGTTAGCTACTGAGGAAGCTCCATGAACAAGGATGATAGTAAGGATACGTTTAATCAGTTCTGCAAGATCTGTAAAAAAGGAAAAATCATCCTCAGATTTAGAATAAGATTTCATAGCAGCAACGTCTTGTTCACACTGCAATATGGGAGTCAAACTTGGCATTTCAAAGTCAGCCTTAGGAACATTTTACAGATCAATTAGTGATCGAACTACTACCGAAAATGTTACAGATCGTACTAACTAGTAGGTAGTATCGTCAATAATCTGCAAACGACATCTAGATTGGTTCAGACATACTCTGAGAGTGGCCCTTAGAGAATTGCCAACTAATGCTCTAATGGAACTCTGATGGAAAAAGAAGAAGAAAACCCAAAATTATCCGGAAGCAGACGATCGGAAGAGATTTTATTGCGACGGGAACAAACTGAAGGACGATACCAATCAGAATTCAAATCGAAAATGGTGGTATACTTTCACTGCCTCATACGTAACAAAACGCGGCAGTTCCTAAATTAAGCCAAGTTATTGCTATTATAAAGTGTATGTATTTGATATTCGGTTTTATAATGACGTATAAAGTAGGTTTGTGAAACGATACCATGAACGACAAACCACTCCAACGCTCTTTCCATAGACGTTCTTATTTTTCATCTTCCTTGTCGTGTCTAATCTAAAACAACAATAAAAAATATATGCATTATGTATACTAAACCAACTAAACATAAAAGTGTGTGTGTGTGTGTGTGTGCGTGTGTGTGCACGTGCGTTTGTTTTTGTTAGGGACCCATCGTTTGTGTTACTATATCTCAGTTCTATTCCCAGCTTTCAAGTTAAGGAGATTGTTTAAAACTTGATTGTATAGTATCATATGGCCTCTGTATCCATCATTTCAAGACTAGCAGAGGCCACCCTGCCTTGTCCGGTCGTAAAACACGCTTAAAGATACTTTAATTCGTGCAGATTTCGTATTTATTATTATAGAGCTAATTCTCTATGCCCCAGTAGTTTAATGCGCCAGAATTCAATACACAGGATTTACACAAGAGTTTTTTTTTTGTTCTAGATTGATTATCTGACACGATCTACGAAGTCATTTCACCAAGAGGAGTAATACCGCGTCTGGCTTTTATGCTAGGTCCTGCTTTGTCTCCGCAACGAAAGTGAATAAACAGAATTCATTGCTTTGTCTAATACTTTGTTACTTACCTCTTGTTATAAGGTTCCTTTTTAAGTTTATTATTCTGAAAGTGAAAAAAACAATTTCTAGACATGTGTTATATGTATTACTTATCCCTCTATTTTTTTTGTTTTTTTTAGTAGGCGCACAAAAACTTTCAGAAAACTCCGTACATTACAAATCGATGATTGAAAATAAAAAAAAACATCAAAATGTCAACAAGTACATGAGTCAGTCGTAAGATTGAATAAATCCACCCGACAACGTAAGAATAGGTCAAAGTCTCATCTGAGTTTTACTTTACCATATTGCATAAAGTATTCTCAAAAGTTATGTTAGAGAAAGATTAACTGAAAAAGATTGATTTATCGTATCTTTTGAAAATCATGCTTAATTTCAGAAGAGTTTTCGGTGGGTACCTAATCTGGATAGGTCCTATACAAATCTATACAATCACCAAGGTATACAAATCTATACAATCACCAAGCTATACAAGTCTATGCAAGCAACATGCTATACAAGTCTGTACAATCACCAAGATTTACTAATCACCAAGCTATACTATTACAAGTATATAGAGCTATACAAGTCTATAGAGCACCAAGGTGTATAAGTTTATACAATCACCAAGATATACAAATCTATACAATCACTAAGCTGTACAAATCTATACGAGCACCAAGCTATTACATATCAGTAATAGAGGAAATAGAAACTTACTTGTCTTGTTAATTTTAGAATATCTCTCATTAAGAACCAAATCAACAACTATGTTTTTTTTTCTTTTGGTTTTCCGTCTTTTTACTGGAACTAAGCACAAATAATTAAAATAATTAATGAACTGATATTTATGATGTAATTCTTATTTTTCAGAGATCAAGTGCGCTGGAAATCAAATGTACAAACACTCTGCGTTGGTATGTCAGCCGACATGCGATAGCCCTTTCCCGACATGCAAACAGTACACTGGAACTTGCGTATGCCGTGATGGATATATCCTCAAGGATGGCGTTTGCGTCGAACGTTCAGAATGTGGTTGCTTATATGAAAACAAATACTTGCAGGTAAAGTTTGAAATACCTTTCACACCCAGTTAAAAATGTGGTCTTCCGATTATCAAAATATTTAAATGCCATGTCGCATGTTGCAAAAAATAAAATTTTTATTTATTTCAAAATAAATTGTTTCCGAATCGGATCAGACGAATCTAATCGGACCGAACGCTGTCGTATTATCGATTTAAACAGTTTTAAAACATACTATGTTCATTCATTTTATTTTAATCGATATAATGCATACAGTTTATAATAATAAATTTAAAATGTTATTTTTTTATCGAACTAATATTCTGTTGACAATTATTTTTAGGGCTAGAAGAGATTATTTATTCTTAAAATGAAATTCGCGCGGAGTTCCGCTGGGAGAAAATCGTGAAATTTGCACGGAGACCCGTTGGTGAAAACAAAAACAAAAACAAAAAACAAAAAACAAAAGAACCCCATCCACCAACGTAGACCCCTACTACTAGGTTTCCTTTTCCAACACCAGGGGTCTACGTTCCAACCTTCCAGAGGTTGAAACACAATTACAAGAGACGAAACCGGACATATTCTTTCTAAGTGAAACTGGCATAGGGCCAACCACTTCTCTAGACGAATTCATAATTAAAGGATACTCCAACTTAACATCTAAATCTGACCCCTAAGATCGCCATGGACATGGAATATGTGCCTACATTAAGGATGGCTTTCCATGTGGTAGGGATATCTCCAGAGAAGACCCTAATTTACCTTATATGTGCTTTCGGGTTGCACTGGCTTACACCACTGCATTTATATTTGCCCTCTATCGCCCCCACAATAGTGGAGTTACTATCTTTAAGAGCATATCTGAGAAAATTGACCACATCCTGTCTGCTCATCCTTCGGCTAACATTCACATTTGTGGTGACTTCAATGCCCATAATGTGGGCTGACCCACTCAAATAAAACCGATGACGAGGGGAAGTTTTATCATTATTTTGCCATTGCCTTTGATCTCACTTAAATTGTTCACGAACCCACCCGTGTGCCCTATACACCCGGTCAATATGCAAACCTTCTAGACCTTTTCCTCACAACATCCCCTGAGCTGTGTTCATGTTCCGTTCTATCTCCTCTGGGATCCTCTGACCACTCTGTTGTAGCAGTTAAGATAAAAATGAAATATAATAAATCTTCAGATGTACCTCTCCGCCGTACTGTATATCGATACTCTATGGCTGAATGGGATAGCTTCTGTACATTCATAGCTGACCTACCTCTGCATTCCATGTTTAAAAAGGATGTGTCCTCCATATTATCAGACCTGACCGAATGGTTAATTATAGGCATAGACCGATTCATGCTATCCAAAACATTCCAGCAAAAACCTTACAGCCAGCCATGGTTCTCCCCAGAAAGTGCTGCTGCCATCGCACACGGAAATCACTTTTTCCATAGCTACCAATGTAATAGATGTACTGAGACTAAAGCTGCTTCCAGGACTGCCAGAAACCACTGTAAAAGAGTAATAAATAATGCAAGAGAGCTATATACTCAGCCTGTTAAATCCAAAGTAGCTGAGCAGCGGCTTGGTTCCCACCAGTTCTGGAATATAGCAAACAGGATCTTGAACAGAAGTGTGTGTTCTATCCCAACTATCATCAATGGACCTGAGGTCATCTCATCAAAATCAGACAAGGCCAAACTATTTGCCAAGAACTTTGCAGCTAATTCTACCCTATGCGACAATGACCATCAACTCCCTGTATTTCCTCCTATAACAGACAACACGCTATGCAACATATAAATATCTGTGCGTGATGTCGCCAAGCTAATCAAGAACCTTGATTCCAGTAAAGCAACTCGCCCTGATGGCATTCCAATTATAGTGCTGAAAAAGCTCCAACCAGAACTTGCCCCCATACTTACAAAACTGTTTAAGCGTTGCCTTAAGGAGAAATGCTTCCAACACCCTGGAAAACCTCATCAGTATGCCCTGTATTTAAGAATTCAGGTGAAAAGTCATCTTCCTCTCAGTACAGACAAATAAGTCTCCTGTGTCTCATGAGTAAGTTGCTGGAATCCATATTAAATAAAGAAGTAGTCAACCAACTCAACAGAAACAACCTTCTTAGTGACATGCAATATGGTTTCCATTCTGCTAGATATACAGCAGATGTGCTAACGATTATATCTCATAGGATTAGTGAATCTCTTGACAAAGGCTTCCTTTCCAGGGCAATTGCTCTTGACATATCAAAGGCCTTCAATAAGGTATGGCATAAGGGCCTACTTCACAAGATTTCCAGCTACGGTATTACTGGAAATGTTTTCTTAATCACTAAATCATTTCTCTCCGATAGGCTCATAAGAGTAGTGGTTGATGGGCAGAAATCAGAGGCCCACAGTTTTAATGCTGGAGTCCCCCAGGGGTCATTCCTGGGCACAACTCTCTTCCTGATCTACATTAATGATTTCCAAAAACACATACTTAAATCATTCGTTGAATTCTATGCTGATGACACGGCCATCTATGACAACACATCAAAGGCCGTAAATGACAAAGTTCTCTCTAATTCTCTCTCCTCTGATCTTGAGCACGTGGTACAATGGGGGAAGAGGTGGCTGGTCACTTTTAATGCATCCAAAACCAAGCTTCTATCTTTACATCATCAACGTTCTGATCCCCATCTGGCATCAATTGAAATGAATGGCTCTCGTCTTGGAGAGGCTCCATGTATTGACAAGCTTCTGGGTTTGACCTTTACTCCTGATCTTAAATGGAACATGTACATCAAGTCTGTTGCCATGGACGCTGGGAAAATGGTGGGATCCTTCTACCGCTCCAGAAGATATCTCACTGCTGATGCAATTCTCTATCTGTATAAAAGCCAAGTACGTCAAAGGATGGAGTACTGCTGCCACATCTGGGCAGGAACTGCAAAAAACAGCCTATCCTGCCTTGACAGAGTACAAAATAGACTTCGTGTCTTAGTGGTGGATGCCCTTTTCCCTTCCCTGCAACCTCTCTCCCACAGAAGAGACCTTGCGGGCCTGTCTTTGTTTTATCGCTATTTCCATGGCAGGTGCTCGTCTGAGCTCCAATCGCTCGTCCCCCCTCCCCAATCTTTCATGAGAAACACCCGTCTGGCTGAAACTACTGTCAACAATTTTCCCCACTCTTTATCTGTGCCCAAATCCAAACGTAGATTCCATGAACAAAGCTTCTTTCTTAGAACTGCACGCCAGTGAAACTCTCTGCCGCTTGCCTGTTTCCCACCTGACTACAACTTGGACGTCTTCAAGTCCAACATAAACAAACTCCTAACAAACCGCCCCCTTAAGTAAGACACTCTATCAAAACCCCCAATACTAATGATTACTACCATACTATCTCATTGATTACTGTACACGCAATAACCCTTATCCCCGAGTGGCCTTCGGGCCTTGATAAGTGGTGACCCCCATGTAAAGAAACACATATAAAACCTGAACGACTAACGGACAGAATCTCTTGCAGAGATTCCTGGACACCTGTAAGGGATCAGAAAAAGTAAATAGAATAATTTGAAACCAATATTGGTTAGCTTTATCTGAACGGAAACTTTTCTTCTATTTTAGTGCTAAAAATACTAAAAATCTAGTCTTCCTCTCAGCATTTATTTTTAAAAAATTTATTTTGAAATTAAATAAACGATCGTTTTTGGCTGTTTCTATCGCTTTTTATTCGAAATGTGTACTTATTTTTTTCTTGCTTCATGGAGTAGAAAACATTTATTTATAAATTTATTTAAAAAAATACTTCATCATTGTTTCCTTGAAAATATTGCCCCGCGTCTATTGGCAAACTGCTTCGATCTGGTACTCCCCAGACTTTTTGTCTACAGTCGATTTGTCATTTGTCGCATTTTCTTTTCTTTTTTTTTTACAAAGTCCATTTTTTTTATTGGTTGATATGAATATATTTGTATCCTGTTCAAAAGAAGCAACCGAATTTCTACACCAACAAACTTTATTACAAGTTGTCTTCCTAATTAAATTCATGCTTACCTTATTATTTTGTTTTAGTACAGTTTTTACAATTTTGCTTTCAAAAAGTTATGACAGTCTGTAAAATCAAATTTGTTTGATGTAACCTAATAATGTCAATAACTTGCTGTTGTTCAGGAATCGTCTTACTTCAATCTTTTCTGTTTTTGTTTTCTTTTTTAATATGAGGTTATTTGACAGAAATTGAAGTGAGATGCATGTATTAAAGAATAAAATGGCTAATCAGAATCAAACAGTGATTAAACAAATTATTTATTATAGATAACAAAATCTAAAAATCCGACATGCTAACCTTCCATATTAGATAGAGTATAGCCATGACGATTTCTTATATAAAGTGGGCATATCTTTCATATGTTGAATTGATATAAATATAAAAATAAAAAATTATCAAAAATAACTGAATCTATTTCTAAAAAATGCACAAAGGTAAACGACAACTAGATTAACTGCAAGATTAACTAAATTATTCCTTTCAACGATCGAGTTAATTTAGTACGGGTTTCGAAAGCCCTATTATAAAATCAACAAATTAATACGAAAGTAGTTCCAAAAGTAAGACCTTCTACTTTTAACTCACAAACTAAAATGTTGAAGAGCTATGATGACGGGAGTGGTGCCATTAAAATGAGCGACCTTTTGTGCTCTGGAATTTATTTTCAGTGGCTAAAAAATTGGTGGATGTTCTTGTATGAAACACTAGCAGGCCACTCGGCATTGCCCGGCCACAAAATACGTTTAAATATGATACTTTAATTTATGAATATTTCGTATTTATTATTATCGAGTCAATTCTCTATTGATTATTATATTGTACACAATATATAGTAGCGATTTCGAAGAGTAGAAAAATAATGACTTGGATGCCATCGTCGTGAATTGAAACCAAACATAAAGTTTTCTTATCTTGTCCGTTATCGTATGAACTAAATCTATGCCTATACAAAAGCGGCAGAAAAAGTCGTTGTTTATAGTATAACAGTAAATTGACACATGTGTAGATAAAATCGGGGATAATCGACTTACACAAGGCTAAGGTCAATATATATATATATATATATATATATATATATATATATATATATATATACACTTACATATATATATATAATTATTTTCTACTATAATAATTAAATACCTACAGACACTAGTGTTTCATCCTTTCGGGAATCTTCAGTGCAGAGTGTCACGATTACTACCAGTCGAACGATTCGAACCCCGTATCACAAGACATCTCTGGCTCGATTAGCGGAGACCTAATCCATTCGGCTACCATTAACCGCTTGAAATAACGTTGAATTTTAAACATCTTAATTTTAAGTCTTCATTTACGTCAGTCAGACAGTGATCTAATCGTTATACGATGATCTACGCATAAGAGCTAAATTGACCGACTTTTTAATTCAACTGAAAGTGCTCAACGATAAGAAACGAATTTCTTAAAGGGGCTGTCATAATTATTTTCTACTATAATAATTAAATACCTACAGACACTAGTGTTTCATCCTTCTTTCGGGAATCTTCAGAGCATATATATATATATATATATATATATATATATATATATATATATGTATATATATATATATATATATATATATATATTCGGGAATCTTCAGTGCATATATATATATATATATATATATATATATATATAATTTATATATTTAATTTTGACTCCTTAACAGCTATTTTACTGGCTAAAAAACAAATCAAAAATGTTCCACAAGTCCAAATACCTTATAGTTTCAAGTCTGGAGAGCAAAAATCAAAAGAGGAGTTTGGTAGAGTATTTCCATACGCATGCAGACAAGGTCACTTTTATATATATAATGTGAGTTTTCTAGAACCGTTTTATCTTAAATTCTACACACTTATACACAATGTAGAAACTATGCATAAATAGTTAAGTGAAACCAATCATCCAATAAGAAACCATACAAAATAATAATTAATTAATTAAACTTCATTTTTCAAAGGATATGCAAATCTGTTTACCTTTATTTAGTCTCTCGCATATCAATGGGTGAGTATATTAAGAAGTTCGTTTTGATAATTTTAAACAAAAAAAAAAAAAAGTTTGGCCTTCGGCCTAAGATCAGAGGGTAGTATTTGTCTGATGTAACACTACAGTTTATTTGTCCTTAGTCAATGCAGGAGAAATCTTTTTATACTAAGGTAATTTTTATTTTTGCCTACTTCCAGAGTGCTTCTTTTTAAAGAGCTGCCACATTAAAAACGATTTTGTATCATATGTTGCTTTCATGGGGAAGCAAATAAATAGCAATAGAAAAACTAGGCTTTTAATATCAATGTCAGAACGGGCAAATATCAATTTTATAAATATATAGATTAAATAATAAAAAAGAAAAAAAAAACACATTTTAAGCTAAACCGTTTGAAACTTTTATAAAACTCTACTAATAATTGTATGAGAGAGAGAGAGAAAGAGAGAGAGAGAGAGAGAGATTTCATATAAGAATTTGATATGAAAAGCTAAAAACTTTAACTCCTTGTGTATAGAAATAATCATCAGTCACTTTAATGCTAAAGTTATGATTGTCTATCTATAGTAGAAGACCAGGGTTTCCCAACCAGGGTCCCGCAGAACTCACAGGTTCTTTAAGAGCTCCTTGAAGAGATACTGATTAATATATAAAGTATTATACCTTTGCACACATGTGTGAATGCATATTTTAGTTGTTGCTTTTTCGAACCTAGTTTCCTTATTCATGTATGAAACTGTGGAGAAACTACAAAACAAAATGACCCAGTTATGTATTTGAACAAGTTGTCATAAAAATATTTGGATTGTTTCAATTTTTTTTTTCAAAATTGTCAATAAATTTGAGAATGGCATGCGTTTCTTTTTTCTTACCTAAAGAAACAATAAAAAATAATATTGTAAAATTTTTTCTTATGTAAAAGTTTCATGCAACTCCACTATTATTGGAAAGGTTTCATGAAGGTAAAAAATAGGTTGGGAAACATCGCTATAGATTGTTTGAAGACAGTTTGTTCAAAGGCATCAAGCCCACTTAAAAGTAGCCCAGAAAATGTAGTAGAGAGGAGGAACACATTCTTTTATCATGTAAATTACCTGTAGCATTGTTTATTACCTGTAGTTTTATAAAAGATGCTAGTAGTGCTCCCCCCGTTGACATCTATGCATTTCTGGGCACGTTTAACAACGTTTGCAGATACTGCCTGTAGGTCTTCTCTGTTGATTCTCCTGATAGCGTTGGTAATTTTCTCCTTTAGTTGGTCTAGATTCTGAGGATTATTTGCATGGAATTTTTGTTTTAAAGTCCCCCAAAGGTAAAAATAACATGATGACAATCCGGGGAATGTCGTGGTCATAACTGTTTGATTATTGGTATCTCTTCCGTAAACATGTCATAAACTCGTGTCTGTGATCTGTGAGTTGTGTGGCATGTAGCGCCATCTTGTTGGAAAAAGAATTGCATTTTGTCTTGTGGTGTCAGTTGGTCGTTAAAAGAAAGATCACCAAGTTTTAAGTGAGGCGCTTAATCTGAAAAAAAAAAAAAAGGTTAAAGAAAGAGTAGAGATTGGGTTACTTTTAAGTTGGCCACCCTGTATAAAAAACCTTTGAAGATATTTTCTGAAATTTTTACGCAGTTATAGCAACTATTATTATTAACCGATGAATAAACTACACTTTTATTACTTACTCGTTGTATATACTCAGCATTGTCGAAACATATTACCGGGGTGGAGGGATTAGTCACATACTATTTAAGATACACCGAATATCCTAACTGACCACATGTTTGATTTAGAAAAGCATAAAACATATATATCTTGGTCTTTTTTTTTACATGGTAGTAACCACTTATCAAGGCCCGGAAGCCACTCAGGGATAAGGGTTATTGTATGTACAGTAATCAATGGGATAATATCGCGATAATCGTTAGTAATGGAGATTTGATAAAGTATCTTATGGGGCGGTTTATCAGGAATTTGTTTATGTTGGATTTCAAGACATCCAAGTTGTAGTCAGATAGGAAACAGACAAGTGGAAGAGAGTTCCACAGGCGTGCATTCTAAGAAAGAAGATTTGTTCATGGAGTTTACGTTTTGATTTAGGCACAGATAAAGAGTGAGGAAAATTATTGACAGTGGTTTCAGCTAGACAGGTGTTTATTGTGAAAGATTGGCGAGAGGGCACAAGAGATTGTAGCTCAGACGAGCATTTGCCATGGAAATAGCGATAAAACAAGAATAGGCTCGCAACATCTCTTCTGTGGGAGCGAGGTTGCAGGGAAGAGAAAAGGGCATCCACCACTAAGACATGAAGTCTATTTTGTACTCTGTCAAGGCAGGATAGGCTGTTTCTAGCAGCTCCTGCCCAGATGTAGCAGCAGTATTCCATTCTTGGACGTACTTGGCTTTTATATAGATAGAGAATTGCATCAGCAGTGAGATATCTTTTGGAGCGGTAGAAAGACCCCACCATTTTTCCAGCGATCTTGGCAACAGACTTGATGTACATGTTCCATTTAAGATCAGGAGTAATTGTCAATCCCAGAAGCTTGTCAAAAGATGGAGCCCCCCTCCCCAAGACGAGAGCCATCCAATTTAATTGATTCCAAATGGGGATCAGTACATTGATGATGTAAAGATAGGAACTTGGTTTTAGATGCATTAAAAGTGACCAGCCATCTCTTCCCCCACTGTACCACGTGCTCAAGATCAGAGGAGAGGGAATCAGAGAGAGTTTTGTCATTTACAGCCTTTAATGTGTTGCCACAGATAGTCGTGTCATCAGCATAGATGTCAACGAATGATTTTAGCATGTGTTTAGGGAGATCATTGATGTAGATCAAGAAGAGAGTTGGGCCCAGGATGGCCCCCTGAGGGACTCCAGCATTAATACTGCAGGCCTCTGATTTCTGCCCATCAACCACTACTCTTATGAGCCTATCAGAGAGAAATGATTTAATAATTGAGAAAACATTTCCAGTTATACCGTAGCTGGAAATTTTGTGAAGTAGGCCTTTATGCCATACCTTATTGAAGGCCGTTGGTATGTCAAGAGCGATTGCCCTAGAAAGGAAACCTTTGTTGAGAGATTCACTAATCCTATGAGATATAACCGTTAGCACATCTGCTGTAGATCTAGAAGAACGGAAACCATATTGCATGTCACTAAGAAGGTTATTTCTGCTGAGGTGGTTGATTACTTCTCTATTTAATATGGATTCCAACAACTTACTCATGGCACACAGGAGACTTATTTGTCTGTACTGAGAGGGAGATGACTTATCATCTGTGTTCTTAAATACAGGGCATACTGATGAGGTTTTCCAGGGCGTTGGGAAGCATTTCTACTTAAGGCAACGCTTAAACAGTTTTGTAAGTATGGGGACAAGTTCTGGTTGAAGCTTTTTTAACACTATAATTGGAATGGCGTCAGGGCCAGTTGCTTTACTTGAATGAAGGTTCTTGATTAGCTTGGCGACATCACGCACAGATATTTGTATGTTGCATAGTGTGTTGTCTATTATAGGAGGAAATACGAGGAGTTGATGCCCTTCGTCGTATAAGGTAGAATTAGCTGCAAAGTTCTTGGCAAATAGTTTGGCTTTGTCTGATGCTGACGAAATGACCCCAGTCAATTGATGATGGTTGGGATAGAACGCACGCTTCTGTTCAAGATCCTGTTTGCTATTTGCCAAAATTGGTGGGAACCAAGCCGCTGCTCAGCTACTTTGGATTTAACAGACTGAGCATATAGCTCTCTTGTATTTTTTATTACTCTTTTAAAAAATCAAACACGAAGTAACTCACATAGCTTAAAGGGGAAATAACTTTTATAGCTTAAATAAATAAGCTTACATCCGGTTCAAGACGCAACTGTTGTCAGCTATTTATAATTGAAAATAAATGAAATTAAATATAAATTAAATTTAAAATAGATTAAATAAATAAACTTTTAAGAATATTTCTAAATAGAACAATCAAAACGATTCTATAACTACAAACAAGTAATAAAATCGAGCTAATTATTAAAATAGATTTTCTTTAATGTAATATGCAAATGAGGTTACTCATTGAATGTAGATTTCTTCTGTATAAGTAATATGTATAGAAATCATGCTGAAATACAAGTGCATATAATTCCTTTTCAGTATAAAAATTAAATTATGAGACGGTAGTTTGTATATATTAATCAAATTGTGTACAAACAAACAGGATTACGACTTTATTATAATATATTATTGATATAATGCCAAAGGCTCCACTCGAGTGGCTGAAACAAAAAGAAATAAGAAAACAAAAAGATAGGCTTATGTTTTCGATCCGCCTTTGTTTTCCATCAGACGCTCTTTTTATTTTTGTTATTCCAATACGCATGCTCAGTAACTTCTCAATTTTTGATATGCAAGAGAGACAAAGTATGACATCATTAAAATTGACAATTTATTTTTATACATCATTTCTTTTTTACATTACAATTAAATAAGTTATATTTATTGTCCATCCATCCATAGCCCTTGAGCTCTTGGAGGGGTATAGGCCATCTACAGCTTTTGTAGATGTTTTTGTAGCGAGGAGTTCTTTTTACAGGGTGAGGGTGCTGGCCCCACGCCCAACCTTCCTTCTACAGTGCCTAACCTTCCCAAATGGTCACCCATCAGGTACTGACCAGGCTCAACGTTGCTTAACTTTGGTGATCTAGCGAGAACCGGTGTGTCAACGTGATTGTGCCGTACTTATATTTATCGTACCAACAACTATATAATTTTATATTATTCTAAATATATACTTTAAAATTAATTTCTTAGCAAAATATATTGAAAAAAAAAAACGGTAAAATAAAAAAATTTGTAATACAATTCATGTTTTTAAAAAATGTACTCACATACTGTGATAGAAAATTTTTTTTTAACACCCATTGAAAAAAGAAATGACTTCCTTATGAATTATAATCCAAATTTTCATGCAATTTTATAAAAAATAGGATCCGTTTAACTGTCAAATAGAAAACCATTTCAACGTGATTTAAAATCATGAGCAAATGCTCATCTATTCAAAGATTGAAAATTCGGGACGCTGTTTACATGAACTCATTGAACATATGTTTTGCATGGAGAGAAATGTTAGGAGAATGAATGTGTAATGTGAGACAAACAGGCTTAAATATGTTGATTTTAAAGGAAGATTTACTCTGGACTGCATAAGGAGATGTGTGCAGAACAGGAGACTTTGTTGGTTTGGTTACACCGGAAGAATATATGAAAGTGTGCAGGCTAGCATATGTACAATAGTTGAGGTAGAAAGATCAGTTGGTAGGAGAAGGCCATGGAAACATAGAAGGAAGAGATGAGGATAGATGAGAGTGATGGAAAGCGAGATGAAGAGAAGGATACATAAAGACCCGTCCAGAGATAGGTTAGTTCAGAAGTCAATTATTAAAACACCGTTCAAAACATACTGGTGTGTAAAACAGACATTAAGTCGATGATGATGATGATGATGATGATGATGATGATGATGATGATGATGATGATGTACTCGTTTTTAGAAAACACTTGATACATGATGTCAGGAGAACACATTAAGAAGAATATAGAATTATTATTAGAATGAAGTTTAACGTTTCTTACAATTCTACTTCCAGATAAACCAAGAATTGGTAACGAGCGATTGCCAGACAAGTCTAATATGTCACCCAGGAGGAAGGCTGGAAAGGACTGAATTGGCACCATGCGGTTCTCATAGCAAATGCGCCCTTCTGAGTGGCATCTATCAGTGCGTCTGTGAAAAAGGCTATGAATTCATGGAAGGAGAATGCACGTCAATTGGTAAGTATTACTGTATTCATCTTCCCATTACACTGATTGGTGTTGCTGCCAGTCTGACGCAAGCTATAGCGAGTTCAATACTTATCACATTCGTTTTGTGTACAGATATAAAATATGTCCCCCCCCCCAACAAAAAAAACATTTTAATTAAGTTAACGAATCACTGCTGGCCAGTTAAACATTTTTGACTGCCAGCAGAAACATTGTGATATTATGCGAAATTGAACGAACAGGGTTTATTTTAGGCTTTACAAGAAAGACTACCCGGCTTTGCCCAACAATATAATTATAAAACTAGTGAAAACGCAGTCTCGTTATTTTCTCTCTACTCATCTCATTCGTTTTTTCCGTACCTTTTTCCTAAACTCTTCCTTTCACATGCATCCAACCCATTCTTCTCTTTTACTTTAATGTTAAAAAACAAAAACAAAACAAAATAAAATGTGATTCATTTAATATAGCTATTTCTTTAAAATGTAACACTGAAATCTCACATTCATTGTTACCGGATAACTCGTAGGAGAACAAAACACAATGATATTCTTGATGTTGGGTAACTCCGTTACCCCACCGCCACTCACTTTCACAATAATACGAAGAGAAATTATGTTAATAATGAAAATAGTCCCAAGAGATTAAAATGTAATACTGTAATTTACATTTATTAGTCAGGTTCATTTGTCACATAACCGCCTCCTCCACACTGAAATAAGTAGCCCCTTTTACTTTCTACATATACACGCTGCCAGCTCCTCATCCAGTCTCTTTACATACACCATTCGCATACGTCCTTCGTCTCAGCTTTATGTAAACGTATATACAATTTCCCTTACTCGACTCACCGTCGTACAGTAGTAAATCCATCGCCTTCTACCTCCTCTTAAGACTAGAGACACTTCGAGACAATCCTATAATAATTATATAAATACATCTTGTTTCCATTTAATTTCTTACTAATGGATAACTACTTATCAAGGTCCGAGGCCCACTCGAGAATAAGGGTTAAAGAAGTTGCCAGTTTAATGATGTCTTCCTCCATGAGGAAATTGGAATCAATGGGTGGAATGGGTAGACTATTGCATAAGAGGAAATGATTACCCAATAAACAAGTATTTGTTTATATTAGACTTGAAGACAACCATAGTTACATTAGACTTGTAGACGACCATTGGTTAGGAAGCAGTCGTATGGTGTTTTGTTTCACAAACGGAATTTTCTAGCAAAGAAATTTTGTTTATGGAAGTTCCGTTTGTTTTTTTTTACAAAGAGAGAGAGAGAAGAGAGAGAGAAAGAGAGAGAGAGAAGAGAGAAAGAGAGAGAGAAAGAGAGAGGGAGAGAGAGAAAGAGAGAGAGAGAGAGAGAGAGAGAAAAAGAGAGAAGAGAGAGAGGTTCTTTGTTGTGAATTTTTTACAGGGGTATCAGGAATTTGAGCTTAATTGATCACCTACCATGAAAAACAAACAGTATAAATAGGCTAGTAATATCTCTTCTGCATAAAAGAGTCTGTAGGGACGAGAAGAGATAACACCCTATACACACACACTAGCTTATGAAGTCGGTTTTGTACTTGGCCAAGACATGAAATTTGGTTTTATAAATTTCATTCCTGATTCCCGCGACCCAAGGGAAATAATTCGAGTCACGGGGAGAGAAGATGACACGATAAGCTGATGGATCTAAAAAATGGCGTAGTTGGTTCATTTTTATGATATATTTCAGCAGTTCCCCCCCCCCCAATATAGCTACAAAAGTTTGTTTTTCGTAGCGATGACAAGGTAAATTTGTGTAAATCCCCAACATAATGAAATATTTCAGCATGTATTTCGTGTTACTAAAATATATAGAAAAAAGATTTGGGAAAACAAATGCTGATTGATTCACATTTAGTATAATAATATATGCTTTTAATCTTAATAAATTGCTTTATCTTTTGATATTAATTAAATTTGATACTTCTGGGAAGAATCGTTATCTGTATACAAAGTTAAATATGTGTATATGTTTATATTGTTGTATGTACAAAATTCACACTTAAACTTATTAATCGATTATTATGAATTTTAAAACATAGCTGCTAGGTGTAAAGGCTCGTAATATATTTAGTTTAATTTTTAGGCACTAAAAGTTAAAAGAGGGTGAAATCCTTTCGTTAAATTTTAGATACTTCCGGTTTTTGGTAAAATTTATACATCAATTAATAAATATTCATTAAATCGTTATTAAATTTTGAGTATTTATATGAATTCTTAAGCACCACCTCCAATTCGAACATTCGAATATTGCGCATTTTAACGTGGCCGTTACCTTTTAATTGTGTCGTTACACTTCGAACCTCTTGGACCCACGCTCCATCTGGCACCGTCGCAAAGGGACAAACAAATAAAAAGGAAAGAAATAAAAAATTGGACTCAGCATTATTTCTTTAAGTGCAAATGAGATGCATTTATTCGTGGTTCTTCCAAAACAACGGTATTCATTCACTTTCCAGAGTCTTTTCACACACATATGTGGTTTTTGAAAATCTCGGTCGTCGCTACTTCAGGCCAGCGCCAGCCAGCTCTTTCTCTCCCCCATATTTACGCATCCATTTTCCCTGTCCCGAAACTTGCTTCTCTCTCGGCCACGTGGAGTATTTGTCTCTCCTTTTCTTGTGACACAAGCTCGCGCACAATTGCTAATTTGCATACGTGCTTTAACGGCTGATGCTGCTAATATATTCACTCGCCAGCTATCCTTCGACTGCTGCTGATTTTCTTACACGTGCCCATACGCACTTTGTTACAGACTTGTATTTAGTTTGATCCATAGTCGTTAGACACAAATTAAGCAAGGTTTGCTGACTTTTAATTTCGTCATAAGGGCTATTTAAGCCTTGAATTTAAGAAATTTTCTAGATAGAATCAAATCATGTAAATGGTTTTTGATCAAAATTGGATTAGGGATTCTAGCCATAAAGTTTACTAATATTATATGTTGATTTTTATCTTTATAAGAGCATAAAGAAATGCGTAACTTTTCTGTTTGGAGAAATAATTTTACCCATTCTATGCAGATATTCTTTTTTTATGATAAAAAGCTTACTGATCGAAACAGATGAATTGTTAGTTTCTAACATAACAATTTTTGATTAAAGAAAAAGAAAATAATACTTCAATAATCGATTTCTGTTATTTACTAGCAAGGAAACAAGACGATGTCCGGGATAAATAACTTAACGTTTGAGTAACTGAGGAAATTTTTATAACATTTTTTTTTTACTTTCTTTTCCTCTTTTTTAAATTTCTATATTACGAACAACTCTAAGCATTTGCTTTCATAATTACGTAGTCTGGGACCTTATTCATTAAATCAATCCTGAACCTACGCGAAAATATTTTTTCAGAAGAGCATATATAGAGACTGTATTATAACTAACATAAGAACCATTAGCTTCTTCCGTAGTATGAATTCATCTACAGTTTGACGGCGTGCACGATTTAGATACTTATAAGTGGAACCCTTAACGCAGATTATTTCATCGTAAAGAAATACACTTTCTCCAAATGAGCAGAATGTTCGTCGTTCATACGCTGATTACTACACCCCACAGAAGCATTGCACATTTCAACCAATAATAGCGTCATGTTTACTTATTAATGAGGTCGATAAGACAGACACGCTGTTCATTATCCGTTATAAAACATACTTAGTATCCGGCTAGCATAACCATTCTTTTAATCAAACAAATGGTCTCTTTCAGACTTCTCAAATATTTCATCTATCACGACAATGTAAGCGTTAGCTTTTTTCTAGAGAAGATCAAATTAATCTATTAAATACTAGTTCAGCTCAGATGTGAATGGCAATACTCTATGCCCACGCGAACGGTGGCTTTTTAGAGTTGAAGGATACAGGTACGTGTGAGCGGTTTTCTTATGTTTTCACTTGGAGTCACCGTTTATCGAGGCCTGGAGGCTACTTTAGGATAAGGATTAATAAGTGTTAGATATATGGTGAGACAACACCGTGATGATCAGTAATGGTGGAATTTAGCTATGGTTCAATTATATAAGAGGACGGCTCAACAAGAGCTAATTTACATTAGACTTGAAAACGACCATATTATATTCAGCTGGGGCGGAGTCCTACGGTGTTGTGCTCCCCAGACAAACAGTTATAAGAAAGAAACATTGCTTATGGAATTTTCGTTTAGTTTTAGGTACAAATAGAGAGCGAAGGAAATTATTGTTGGTTGTTGTAGTTAGACAAGTGTTTCTATCTCAGTAAAATAGGCGTATTTTTTTCAGCAGATTTGGCAATTATTTTCTATGTATTTATTCTACTTTATCTCGCCTGAGAATATCAGGCCAAGGAGTTTAAACGTCGGACTCTTGATAGGTAGCCATCGACCGTACAAGCAGTCTGAATCAGAATTGACCAGGAAGTAATTGTGATGAATACCCGACTTCTTAGTTTTCAAAGTTTCTAAATTGAGGTATCATCGCCGGGTAGAATTTCATATCAGGCCTAGTGTTATGGAGAGAGGCGAACGAAAATAACAATGGTGACGACCTAGATACCTGACATCAAATCGTTTATGCGTCAGACCAGGCAAACGAAAATAAACAATGAAATCCCCGGGCTGAAATCCCCCGGGCTGGTGACGACCTGGATCCATGACGTCAAATCGGTTATGGGTCAAATAGAGGAGGTCGAAGATGCTCAATAAAAGAAAAAAGATAAACAAAGCAAGACAGTCAGAGAGACGGCCAGCTGAGGGACAATTGTCACAGTTCGCGACCCCCTACCACTAACCCCCCCTACCGCCGTCATTGTGTTGAAATGTGTATATTAAATATCGTAAAATAAACTAAGTCAGTTTTCATAAAAACAAAGCGTCTCGTATTCATTGATAAATGAATTAACTGTCCATTTTAATCGCTAGACGATCACTGCGCCATAAACTAGATCTTGGCAGATATTATTTTTGCTCAGACTTAACATTGTTATATAGAGCATCGCCGAGGAATGCAAAGTAACCTGCACGATTATTATTATGATTGTTGTTGATAGAATTATAGAAAATATGTATCGAGACGAATTAATTATTTTAAGGATAAAATATTTATGGTAGACATGTATCGGGAATGCTAACGTGGAATGTTAACTAAATAAACAAAATACTTGACAAAATGGATCAACTGATTTGTGTCTTTGGTTACGTGAGTTAATGACGTAATGAAATAGTTTAGAAAAGACACGTGCGGTTTTATTTAAAGTTTGCTGTCAGATGGAAGAGTTGAACGTTAGCACGGAAGATATTGTCTCCACTTTTGGGAGCTGGGAGAAACGCGCCGTAGCAAGATGTAACCGATGCAAACTCTAAAACCCAAATAAAGTGATATCAAATATATAACCTATTGTTGTTGGTTTCATTCGACGGAAGACGAACGTGAATAATGAGAAGAGAGGACAATACAACAGAGAAAGGTATGTTCTTCACCTGTGCGCTACACAGACTGACGTTCCTATTTACTTGCCTCCCCACAAGGGCAGAGTTAGACTCAAGGTCAGTTTTAAGGTGGGGAAATCTAGCTCCCAACAAAGGGGGTCCTCTGGATAGGAACAAAAATAAAAATTGCCGAAATCTAGAAGGAGTTCTTCTCCACTGATCGAGGTAAGAAAAGGCGAAGTTCAACATCAGAACAGGTACTACACTTTGAGTTATTTTTATTTACTCTAAAAAGTTTAAAACAAAACAGTAATAAACAAAACAATTAGGCACAAGTCCACTCAAAAATTGGAGAAGGGGTATCCATGGTGATCCTCGTCATTGTAACCTTGCTAGTCTATGTTTGATTCTAGCTAATTCAACACAATACCTCAAGCATACCGGGAGTCGTCCTACTTAAGGTTCCCAAATCATATTGTGTGTGTGTATGTGTGTGTGCTTGTTTTTTTTTGTTTTTATTTTTTTACTTTTTATATAAACAATAAAATAAATTGTTAAACATAAATTTTTATAATAAGTCGTTCCCAGCCAAAAAGGCCAAGAGACTGATGTTAATGAACTGTGTTATTGCTTGCATTGCACATCCACACACACGTTGCACAAAGTAGACGCTTTTTGTTGACACACACATGTAAGCACCCAATCACACACACCATGGTCTACATAGCAGAGATATATTACAGGTATGAGGTATATTTGTATCAGATATTGTAGCATTGCTACATGTTATTGACGATTTGATTAGTGGCACATGGTACGCAGAGAGAAGGCTCACCCTTTGCGTTGGTCATTGCATACTTGTAACAATATAACAAATGTAATTTTTCTATTTAATAATGTTTATAACATAAAAAATTAAATTTCATTCATATTTTATTGCAGTTTCCCGGGAAGTACTTGAACCATGTAAGTAAAAACGTTTCTTTTTGCAAGCAAGGATTATGGAGTCATACTTTTATTCTGGCTATAAAATTAAAGATGTCGACAGCATACACCTTTCTCAAGGGTGTCTGACGCAGCTTAGAGTCGTGTTCGCGACTAAGCAAAATACGCAGTGATCTTTTATCACGTATAAATTGTTTCCGGAAATAAAATTTCTTCTTTGGTTATTTTCATCGACATTTTTTTTTTTCACGACGTCCCTGTCCACATTTTCCAATTCATAAACGACGATACATTATTCATCATATACAGAAATCGCCTCTTTTTGAAACTATTTATCGAAGAAAATCTTGGAACTAAAAGAGCCAAGGAAAATCGCACGAGTTAAATAAAAAGACAAACACAATTTTCATATTTCATGAAATATTTTGCTATTTTTATAAAATATACAGATTCATTTGAAAACTTATTAAAGAACAGAAATAAGAATTTCTGAATTCTTAGATTTTCCAAAGTCGAAAATCTTTAATTCATTAAAAGTGCTATTTCCGTTAGCTTTTCAAACTTGTATTCTTAGCTATCCATCTATTATTACTGTATAACTCTGGCATTATATTGATCTCAGTCGAAGATACGTCCTCGACAATCAGTCCGATAGTCAGGACCATTTTTAAGTATGGAATAATCTTGCATTCATCGGCTGAGGTATGGCTCTTGATAGTCCTAGGAAGTCCATTCTCCTAAGTCGTTGTGTCCCATCTTTCCGGCAGAGTAAGTTTATTGCTTACAGCCTGTGACGCCCCTACCGGGGAATGTCGACGAGACTACTCAGGCAATTTTTAAAAAAGCTACAGTGTTCCTTCTTCCGACATTGTGTTACACCTTCCTGTAGTAGGAAGAAAACAAATGCTTACTCTGTGGTTATAAATATTAGAACGAACCTTCTTGTAACATACCCACCCGCATTCAAATAATTGGATGTAAGGATAGGAATATATGTACAGGGTGGAACGATAAATTTGTCGCCCTAAAGAAAACAACACTACAGCTTTATTTTAAAACTTTTATTGAAACAATCAATTCAGGTAACTTGATTATTTATTAGAACTGACATATATTTAATGTAGCCGGCTTCAGCCTCAATCGCCGCCTCGATACGAGTCTGGAACTAGGAGTATGCTTTTTCCACAAGTGCCGGCGAGTGCTCAGCGAATACTCGGCGGATGGATGGCGATCAGGTTTCCTTTGGAATGGTGTGAGGTCATGTTGGTGATGCCCTCGACATATAGCCAAATGAAGTAGTCCAGCAAGTTCAGGTGGGGGGAGGAGGGGGCCAGTAAGAGAAAGGTACAAAATCGTAGTACTCTTCTGCAGCCAAGCCTCGGTCTCTCTGGACTTGTAGACTGGCGTCGAGTTCTACTGCCACCCACTGGATCTGCCAGCATCCACCTGATTGCATCATGGGATAACCACACTCTTCATCACATCTACGTACATTTTTGTGTTGATTTTCAAGCCGATTTCGAAAATGTGAGGTAGCATGGTGTGGTCCTCACTTGAAACTACACCAAAGGCCATAACTGTGGCTGAAAACTTCGTTGAGCTGCGCCCTCAAGCGTTAAAACCGTCCGGATTTGCATTTTAAGAGTGTTGGCAATGGTTCTGCTATCATCATTTGGAGGAGTAGAGAGAATAAGTTGTACAGTCGCGGATTTCCGATCTCGCTCGATAAACATTGTGTCACTTTCAGACATGATAGAAAATTCCTGTCGCTTTTGGAATTTGTGCACAATTGACCAATTAGTAGATGGTCTGCAACAACAACAAGAAACCCGGTTTTCAATAAACGGTAATGGAATCATGTCGTCTTTTCTAGGGCGACAATTTTATCGTTCCACTCTGTAAGAGTTTTTGTCATTTTTTTGAGTTGTCTCCGGATTTATACGTGTGTCAGATTCATCTGCTTTTATATGCGATGTCTACATGCATACGCTGTGCGGAGATCGACTGCTGGGAGAGCACTGACATTTAAGAAAACTACACTTGAATTTTTATGAACAGATACGTTTATTTTTATGAATTGATATTTTTATTTTATGAATGGAAATTTTTATTCTTATGAATGGATACTTTTATTTCTATGAATGGAAATTTTGTTTCTTATGAATGGATACTTTTATTTTTATGAATGGATACCTTTAATTTTATGAATGGAAACCTTTATCTTTATATTACATCATGAGCAAGCGTGACAATTAAAATACAATATACAAACATTACAATTATTTAATAGAAATCACTGAAGACAAGACATGAAGCCATTGATGTAAGCAGCTAAAAGGAAGACAAAAAATCTACATACATGTTAAAAAAGATACTTATGCGTTTTTGGTACCGCGCTGTTTTTAAATAGATTGTTTAGATTAAATTCAAGTTTCACGATTTTTTTTTATTCAATTGTAAGGTGGAAGCATAGAACAGTTTTTTACAAGGTGGTCACAACAAGGCCCGGAAGCCACTCGGGGATAAGGGTTATAAGTTACAAAGCACCATCCACTACCCATGGTCAGAATGGCTTTCAGAATAATAACATTATTATTTCAGCACAGTACCAAAATACATAAATACCAAAAAAATATCTGACAAGTACTGAACAGCAATTCTTTCCATTTTGTCAGAAACATCGTTCATAGAATATGAGGAATAAAATGAGATAAATGAGAGTTACGAGGCTGGTGAAAATAAACTAGGTTTCATTTTCTAATCTAGTATGAAATAGTACAAAGTCAATGAGCACTTTAGTTTATTTATAGACATAGGAGGAACAGAGGATAGGGGTTAATTATAATACTTCACATAATGAGGTGCTGGTTTCATTGGACGAGGCTCACGTTTCTTTCCTGTCCGTCTCTTCATTATTCTTCCATATAACAGAAACTTATATAATACTTCTTTGGCTTCGTATTCCAAATTAAATGCTGATGTACTTAATGCTTATATTAAATGCATAATAAAATTATGCTACAATTTTCCGTCAGTTTTGTCCAGTCATGTTGATGTCATTGCTTGTTGTTATTATAAAGTTCGTCAGAGAAAGATCAGATCTGGCTTTGTTTCATTTTACTTCAGTTGAAGTTCTCAGAAATCAAGGGGGGCACTCTTTCCTGAAGCTAACACTTCATCTCTACATGAGATACATAGATATTCGAATATTTCAATTAACGTTCTCCTTTACCTCATAATCGCTGATTTAGTAAAAAGTTGAAAACATAATTTTCCTCTTCTCAATTGACCATTAAAATATGTTATAGCATATCTTTTTTATGGTCTAATCTGGTGAAGTATCCAGTTTAGTGTTGTTACTTGAGGTAAAATCACTTGGAAAAGGTTCACCATTCATCGTAAAAGCCAGTGTAGGTTATCCATACCAAGGAGATCTTAGTTGGGCTGCGAATGCGATGTTATTGTGACTATTTAGTCGGAGTTCACTTTAAGGGAAAATATTCTGCTGTCAGGTTGTCTTGGCAACCCCGCGTACACAGATATCTTAGACACTCGAGGATAGCATGTAACATAATTTTCCTCTACTCAATTGACCATAAAAATATGTTATAGCATATCTTTCTTATGATCTCTTGGTCTTAGTGGATTCTAGGACAAGAAATTATCTAGTCTGGTGGAGTATCCAGCTTTGTGTTGCTACTTGAGGTAACATTACTTTGAGTAGGTGCATCAATCCTTGTAAAAACCAGTGTGAGTGAGCCATACTGAGGAGATCTTACTGGGTCGTGAATGCTATGCATTGTTGAATATTCATTCGGGGTTTACTTGTAGAAAAAATATCCTACTGCCAGGTGGTCCTATATAGAGAGACCTTAGAAACTCGAGAATAGTGTCTAGTAGGCATCTAAGTTCTGGCCAGTATAGGAAGGCGTGTGGAGATCAGGAGACTTTTATGGTATAACCACGATGAAAATATAGATGAGATTTCTTGGACTAGAAGACGTAGAACAGTTGAGATAGCAGCGTCAGTTAAAGGGGAAATACTAAGGAAAATGTAAGAGAAAATGATAAAAATGGACTTGAGGTAAAGTGAATAAATAAAGACCTGGGCAGAGATATGTTAGTTTGGAAGCCGTTCAGCGCATGCTATCATATGATACGGAGTTCACACCGAATATTATGAAAGACCTCTTTATTATTGATTGATAATTATGGCGTTAATTCATGTTTTTTGATCTGTCACGCTTTAATTGTAAACAGTTGTTTTTTTTTTACATCCGTCTACGCAACCTTAAAAGATGCTCTGTTTATCCATTAAACGCATCTCAAGAATATTTGTTCTTGTTATAAACAAGGACGGATTATTCACTCGAGTGATGAAAATATTGTTTTCAAACTCAAGCAGAACAGAACAACAAACCGAGCAATTTATAAGGATGTAATGTCAAATTTACTAAATGAGTAAACATGTGGCGTAGTTCATGGCTTTGGTAGAGGCCATTTTGGATAATGACAGCGTCTTTGGGTTTTCCAAGAAGCTCACCGACATTTGATATAAATTAGTTTCTAAATCTTAGTTTATAGATCAGGGAGAAGATAAAGGACATCCACAGAACATGCATAAGAAAATGGAAATAAATAGAACATTAAGAGAATAGCAACGGCTACCTAAAAACCAAGCAGAGTTTTGTCGATGAAAACTAGAGAAAGACGATATTTTATAAAAAAGACATCTTTATAAAAGAAATAAGAATATAGAAGTTATTTTTTTCATGAATATATTTATTTACAAATCCTTTTTATGAATATATTTATGTACAAATATACTCTTTGGTCTTAGACATAAAACCAGGAAGTCAATAATATTTACCTCTCAGCCAAGAGGTTAGGCACAAGGTCATATAGGGAGTTAAAAAGCCGCCATCGCATTAGTAGAAGAGTAGGGATCCTTCAGACGAGTTGCAATCAATTAAACCCTTTCCAAAGCCTGTTAAGTGGGCCTCCTATAACTGTACACATTGTTAGTTGAATGATGAAGAATATTATGAAAGGATTGAAAAATGATGAATGAAATAAACGAAACACTCATGACGATGGTTCATGATGAGTATTTGAATTACTTAATACAGTATATGTACTCCTCCAACTCCTACAGATGCTGATTGCTCCTGTTATACGATGAAAGATGCCAAGATCACAGATGGACGCTTTAATGGCGTCTGTAGGTTCACACTTTTGAAAAACGACTACCCTTACTACAGAGTGATTATCAACCACAAATATGGCGTCCCGATTTACAGTGCACCCGTTGTCGAAATAATCCTGCCGGAGATGTTCGTACGGGTTCTGTCGACTAAACTAGTTTCTGTAAGTATGTTTGTTCTTTTTGTCTTTTTACTTTTTCGCCGCGATGAAGGGATTTGATATTAAAAGATTTGTATCGGTTCATATATTAAGATCACATCGATGCTTCCGTTCAGTCTCAAAAGATAAAGGATACCCCTTATAGGGGCAGATGCGTGTGTAATTGTGATGCAAGGGGTGCGAAATCCCAACCACACCTCTACTAAATCGGTACTGTTTGAGTCCAGTGGCAAGGAAAATGCCAAGACGATTGGAAACAATGCCGAGATAAGCAGAGAACACATACAGTACCTGGAAGTCCCAAATGGTCACCCATTTAGTACTGACCAGGTTCAACGTTGCTTAACTTCGGCAATCCAGCGGGAACCGGTGTGTCAAGATCACAACACACAAGAAAAATAACATTGAGGTGAGTTAACAAACTAAAGTAAAACATAGCCGATACGAGATATCAAACAATGCATTGAAATCACGCAATGAAATCAGTCTCTATTAATGGATTAAATAAGTGATACAATTTCAAATTTTGAAGAAAGTTACTGGTTATGGCAAAGTTCTAGCGTACAACGACCGAAACGTTAGGAATATAAAGATAATCACAATAGATAATAACAATGATTAATCATGTCAATAGTGTGATGGTACAAGTAACAATAAATAAATAAACTCTAAAATGATATAAATGGAGAACAAGTGAGGTAGCCGAGTGAGTTAGTAAGAAAGAGGGATAAATAAAGACCTTGCTCAGATAGGTGAGTTTGGAAATTCATTTATAAAAGTCGTCTAACGCTCACCATCGTACAATCGTTAAATCAAATATGTTGATACTAATAAAAAGGGACAATTTGTGAACCAAAGTTTTATTATAGAATCCAACACTGTCAGGAAGATTTCCAACAATTCTAATAAAAGTGATGCTGTGGTACAGCGAATTGATGAATACCACAAGGTCAACGAATCAAACGAGCTTAAACAAAAGAAACGTGAAATAAATCAGACAATTCTGAAGATTGTCTATCATAATAGAAATTCTGAAGATACTGAATCTAGCATTATTACGTCTGTAAGAAAGAGAGGGAGGTGGAAAAGGAAATGGGTGAGGTCAACAAAAGATATTCGTTTCTTAACCTTATCAAGTACTCCCAAAGGAGATGGAGATTTACCAGTCCAAATGATTTGTAGAAATAGAGAATAGCCTCAGATGCGTGAACGTGTTTGGAGCGATAGAAAGAACCGACTTTATAAGACAAAGTAGTAGTAATAGATCTAATTTATATGTTTATATTCATTTTCAATGTTTTACTGTTTTTTTTTACAGGTCAATAAAGTCGAGTTAAATACACCGTTTTATGATCCTTTGGGATTAGCTGGATACACCGTGGATAACATGATACACATAAACACGAAATATGGTTTGGATATTGCATACGACCTTCAGAATCTTTATGTGAATTATCCGGAAATAGGATTGATAAATAGAGTCTTCCCCATCGTTAAAGAGGACAAACCTAACAAGTACGCACCATCTCAAGATTTTTGCTACTCTTTCTTTGTAACTGCACCCCCGTAATCTATTCAACTGTTGTCTTCTTAACGTTGTGATATATACAGTATGTGACATCTAGTGGTAAAAGTGTTCTTCTATCTTTGTATGTATCTGTGGGCGTTTTCACATATAATAGAACAGTTCATAAACATTCAGTCTGTGTAGCGCAAGACAAAAGTATACCTCTCTCTGTTGTGTTGTTGTCTCCTCTGATTACACAAATTCATGTCCATACGAAGGAAGCCAAACAACAGTAGGTTCTATATTTCAAATATCTTTATTCTTGACTTCCCATCGTTGTAAATTTCTACATTGTGCTAAAGTCGCGTTTGTCCCAGCTTCCAAAACGCGGAGACGATATCTTTCGTGTTAACTTGTCCGATTTTTCCAGTCTGACTCCAAACTCTAAACTAAACTGATCTCGTTAAGGCATTAAATCACGTAACATTAAGATCACGTGATGCCATCACTAAAATCATCTCCATTGTATATGTTCTAACATTCTTGTTTGCTTTAGCATTCCTACGTTAACATTTCTGATACATTTCTATCATAATATTTTTATTCTAAAACTACCTTTCGTCTTTATACATATTTTCTAGACATCAAAACTCATCATAATAGGAATCGTTCAGATTACTTGGCATCCCCCCCCCCGGCAGAGCTCTATATAACAGATTAACTCATGTTTCGATGTCTACTACATTGCTCCACACTCTTAATCCTCACTTTATAATGCCAATTTTTGAAGAAGAGGGTATCATGTACTGTTTTCCTATTACTTCGCTTTCTGTTTAGAAATTAATTTTATTTCTTTAGATCTTCAGGTAAAATAACATTTAATTTTCAGACTAAAAAAACATTTTTTTAGTTAAAATACATTTTCTGCGTCTGTTAAGCTTCATAACATTTGTTCCTGCAAGTCTTAAGTTGACATTACATTTGTGTCTGTTAAACGTTAGACCTAAAAAGCAGTTGTTTCAATAAATCTTCAGTTCAAAAGAAATATTTTCTGTATCGATTTAGCTTCAAGCTGAAGTAACATTTTCCCCTACATATGCAGTTGAAATAAACCATATTTCTCTCCGTAACTTTAATCTGAAAAAGGCGTTTTTTTCTGTAAATTTTCACCTTGAAACAACATACCTTTCTGTACTAGTTAAATAGTGTTTTTCTTTGTCTGTCAATCGTTATTCTAAAATAGCATTTCCCATTTTTTGTTATATTAATTTATTTTTCATTCATTTTTACAGGTGTTTGCAGGTTTTTATTAAAGACCAATGTTACTTGAGTGACACCGAAAATTGCAACCATTTATTGGACCGTGAATATTTTGGCGCTTGCATCGATAAGATTGGACTTCCGGCCGTTAGACAACAAGTTACCATCTGTAAAATCACCACCTGCAGTTATTATACGACGCCTAAATTATACAACACTGTCATGTGCTCTGCCGTTCACCATTTAGCTAAAATGTGCCAAAGAGAAGGAATCTTTCCAGACTGGAGAGAAGCCACTGGCTGTGGTAAGTTGGAAAACACAGCATAAATTATTTATATACATTATTGGATTGTCAGATGTTTTTATTTGCTAATAAAACGTCTTAATTATTTGTAATTTTATCTGATTCTCCACTTCTGAAAGTTTAATGATAACAAATTAGTAGTAAAAATAGCAGATACGTATAATAAAACTGTTATTTTTCTAATTGTTTTCAATAGTTTAATTTTTTTCGTACTGTTTTTCGTCTAAGTTTTTTTTTTCACTAGCTTTTTCTTGACAAATCTTTTTATCCCCTTTTCTGTATCAAACTTATTTACGGACGTCTTGGTTCAACTGATATATATATATATATATATATATATATATATATATATATATATATATATACGTATGTGTGTGTGTGTACAGTAACATAAGTCAAGAAAATAAAAATTAAAGTTACATAGGAACTTTATTACATTATCAATTATTCTGTAATCTGTCATGAATAATGTTTTGGAAAGAGCACAACTATACGAAGTTTTAAAATACATTATTTTTCATAAATAGAGGGTTTGAATCTTGCATTTATTTAGCAAGGAATTTTAAATGTCTTAGTCAGATTGTGTAAACATTACAGAAAAATATCATCAAAAATAAAGAATCTATTGAAGTTCTAAACACTTCAGTGACTTTTTGGACCCCTTGTATATGTTTTATACTATATGTATTATTCATATACGAGAACGTCATACATTTCATCCTAAATTTCTAAGACAGTTTAGATTTTTTCTATCAATCTGCTTTGATTAATTTGGGATGACTTAATAGCGTCGCTTTATATGGTCGTATAAATATTTTTTTGATCACCCTCTTGTTTAATCATTTTTATGACTAAAGCAGAAATTGGCTATATTAAATATATTACTATTTAGGTAATGCGTTCCATTCTTAGGAACTCAACATATTCTTCCCGTATTTCTCCCATACGCACTCATATATATATTGTTACATATGCGATAAAAGGTGGGGTTTAAGTCACAAATAAACGTAGGAAATTTCCGAGAAGAATGAAAACTGTTTATCTTTGTAACACGTTGTCCAAAAGGGGGGGTACAAGGGAATTTACGGGAAAGCAAAAACCCAAATACTTTCTCTTTATCGCATATGTGACACAGCAAAAATAAAATAATAAAGCAAGTGGATGGAAATACAAGGACGAACACAATAAAAATGCGAGAAAATAACGAAATAACAAACACTTTTCCAAACGATACAAAAATAGATGTATTTAAAAAAAAAAGATGAGTTTAATGAAAGAAAAACAAATGTCCTTTGGGGGGGGGGTAATCCAAATCTTTGCACTTACAGGTTTCTTTTGTTTCCCCTTTTTTTCTGTTTCTTTTGCTGGGGGGTTTCACAACTCGACGACGACGCAGTTAACCCAAGATATTTCCTTCGGTGTGAAAAAAGTTCACATAGCCATCTCACGTGTTTTCTTTTCTTGCTCGCGCGTTATATATCTGTCTCTTTCGTGAGGGATAAGATATCACATCGTGCATTCGGCACATCCATATCTCTTTTACATGATGGGAAAAAAGTCATCGTCTCTTTTGTGAGGAAGTAAATTCATTGCATTCTCTCGCATGACTGAAGAAGGTCGCGTCGTTCACGCCTCGTGTATCGGTATCTCCTTTTCGCATGAGGGAAAGAAATCGTCCCCCCTCCTCCCGCGAGGAGAGAAACCTCTTCTTAACAGGTCGGAGACCCAAACCGAAAAGAGCGACTTCCGCTAGTGTCCAGTCCAAAAAAAAAAAAAAAAAAAAGAGAAAGGGGAAGCGATAACTCTTCTTGTTCCCCCTTTTCTTCTCTGCTTCACAATTCGGTCTAAAAATAGACTTGACGAAATCTCTAGCCGGTAAAATCTCTGCTAGTTTTAAGGGTTTTAAATGGTGGGAGTACATTAGTAGACACTCGCTCTGTTCCAAAACGACTAATGCACTAGCCTACCTTGTGGGAATCATGTTTTATTTTACCTCGGTGACGAAATATAAAAAACAAAACGATATATCTCGTCAGCCTAAAATTAAGTATTTAAATTTGGATTTACATACAATTTAAAGATCATATCACAATATATATATATATATATATATATATATATATATATACCATGAATTTTGGAATATACATAATGAATTTTGGAATATAACTTTTGTCATCTCTCTCTCTCTCTCTCTCTCTCTATATATATATATATATATATATATATATATATATATATATATGTGTGTGTGTGTGTGTGTGTGTGTGTGTGTGTTCCACGCATATATACTCATTGTTATAAATAATTTACTATCATTAGACTTGACTTGTATTATGGAGAAATGTGGAAATTTAAGTTATTTAAGCTATTTGAAACTATATAAATTAGATTTTCACAAAGAAATGAATACTGGTTTTGTTTAGGAATGTTAACGTTACTATTGATGATAAATGTTTGTAAGCAACGAAGAAGAAGAAAAAGAAGAAAAAGAAGAAGAAGAACAACAACAACAACAACGACAACAACGACAATTTCATGAAATTAGTCCTCGTGCGAAAGAGCAGGACACAAAATGTTTTAAATAATAATATAATAGAATAACAATAACAAAGACTTTCGCTGACGAGGACTACTATTGACCGTAACCACTTAAACAGTCCTTTTGAAAATTTCATCTCTAGTTTTCTCGTTATGTACTGAATATTTGTTAATGAAACCTATATGAAATATGTTCCTTATTAAATTTTAAAGATTTTCTATTCTGAAAGAACTTTAAAAAATTTAACCAAAAAATATTATTAGAAAGTTTTTGTTAAAAAAATCATATTTTCTCATTATTCAAACTTGTATTACAAAGAGGGGATTGCAAAAAATGACTTGTGGTGTGAGGAGAAATACAAACTGAAACAGAGAAAATATTCAGACCTGTAATAATACAAAGAGGGGTTGCAAAAATGAGTTGTGGTGTGAAGAGAAATGCAAACTGAAATAGAGAGAAGGAGGGTTTTAAAATATAATTTTGAAAAGATAAGATACAAGTTAGAAAAGCATTTCATTCAAGGCATGAAAATTGTTGAAAAAATGTTTTTACTATAGACTTTCAAAATAAAGGTACAAGATTCAATTTGAAATTTATTTATCTTCAAAGTGCACTTTTATAAATTTTACAAAGTAAGGTATAAAAATTTAATTTAAATTGAATCAAAAAATTACCTTGGATTTATTTTATACATTTTGTTGCAATTTAAAAAGATTATGTTTTATCTAGCAATTAAATATATAGATATAAAATTTTCAATGATGTTTTTTAAGTGCAACAGAATATACATTACATGAAATAAATCCAAGGTATTTTTTATTCAATTTAAATTAAATTTCTATACCTTACTTTGTAAACTTCATAAAAGTGCACTTTAAAGATAAATAAATTTCAAATTGAATCTTGTACCTTTATTTTTAAAGCGTATAGTAAAAATATTTTGTTCAACAATTTTCATGCCTTGGATGAAATGATTTTTCTAACTTGTAGTATAATACGTCAGACAAAAAAAACAAAAAAACTGAAATTCCTACAGCTTTTTCTTGCAGTGGGCAAAGTGGAAAAGAGTTCCAACAGAGGCAATAATCGTGAATATCGATACAGACTATGTCAAATAGACGTGGTGCAAAATAGACGTAAAATGTAATGAAATAGACGATTCGGACTCAAATATATAGAGTCGTATTTTTTTCCTTTTGGGGATTTAATCTGCCCTTTTCTTCTCTCTGTCTCTCTCTCTCTCTTTCTCTCTCTCTCTCCTCAATTCCCAATTTCTAATGTACAAATAAAACGAAATATATATTGTAGATGCGTCCACACATCTCAACAAACGACATTGTCCGTTCGTCTGTCACATTTGACTTTGCAATAGCGATTTTATCACCAAATAAATATCTTGATTGGACGCATCTTTTCTTGTTTAATCTAACTTTGTGAACTGAGATAATTATAAAATTTTCTGCTTCTTTATTTACAGTAATTACATGTCCGGCCAACGAAGAATACAAAAGCCGTGCAACCACCTGTCAGCCCACCTGTTCTGATCCTTATCCTACCTGTACAACGTATACCGAAGGATGCGTCTGCAAGGAAGGTTTCATTCGCAAGGGCACTGAATGCGTGCCTTATTCCGAGTGCGGCTGTAACTACAACAATGGTTTTATGCCGGTGAGTATCTTGACAATTATAATGGTCGGTTTGGTATCTGACTGTAACGAAAAGAACGTCTTAAGATGTATTTCATTTGGAGACATATCACGTCATTAATCAGAATTTATTCTCAGATGTTTTTCACAGCAGTTCGGCGGAATTTCCGCGAACAGAATTTCTTTAAAAGAACTTCCAATCTGTAGAACACATTACCACGTTGTTTAATCCATAAATGGCCAGCAATCTTTGTTTTATCATCGGTCAATGATATACAGTACACTTTGATAAACGTATCATCAGTAGGAGAAGAGGGTGAACCCGAATGTGCTTCGCACTCACCGAACCTTTAAGCCCATGATTTTTTTATTTATTTATAAGGCTATCTCAAATGATGATGCTTATCAAAACAGTGATTGTCAGACTATTCTTGGTTTGAAGAAGGCCATCATAATCCAAATGGGCACAATATCAAAATACAATCCGTATTATTTGGATTCATCAGACTACTGTTTTCATCTTGTGTGCTATTTTCACAACGTTTCGGTCGATGCAACCTCCAAGCATTCTCCAGGTGTATTTTTCCAAACTCGGAAATATATTTATCGAACTCGGAACTTTGGGCGAAGTTTCGAGCAACATCCTTTATTTAGTTCACGGAGGTAGCATGCTCTTGTTCCGTCAGCCAGAACTGGATAGAGATCCTAAGTAATTCGCAATTGTAATAAAGGGTTCTGTTTGAAATTCCGTCCAAATTCCCGAGTTCGACAAGATACAGCTGAAGAAGGTCGGAGGTTACATCGAATGAAATGTTATGAAAATGACACTCAAGATGAAAATAGTAGTCCGAAAACTCCAAATAATACGAATAATCAATCCTCATATCAAAAATTCAGAAACGTAATCTGAACATCGTTTCCTGTTGTCCTTATCTTTGAAATACTCGACGGGAAGCATTTTTCGTGTTTCCTTGTACCTAAAAGGAATAAAGAATGGAAAGAGATACGTTTCAATCCAACAAAATTTAGGTCATTATTTAAGATGGCTTATTCCCTTTGACTGGGTTGGTCTCTGATCCCGTGCAGTTCCAGTAGGTCCACTCTCTCAAAATTTAACTTCTCCCTTTGAGTAATGGTCAATCGCCAATATTGATTCCATAAAGAATCCCAACGGGGCTGCCTAGGCATTTTTCTAAAAAGCAGAGTGCCCTTTTTCTAGGGAGTTGGCTCTTCAAATCCCACTTTCTGACATTTATATCACAACATTTCGCGGTGAACAAGGTATAAATATCGAGAGACGTTTATCCTAATGCATTAAATAAAGATTTCTGGTAAATGTAGCTTACCCATAGCTGGAGAAAGATTTATGTTTTTCATAACGGCATAAATGCATAAATTAACAGATATAATGAAATCGAATTTCATCTCTGTGCAGTCAATTTCATGGCCCTTGTCGAAATCCTGGTCACCATTCATTCTGTATCTCCTAGTTAAGGAAAGCGAGTTCCATCTAGAGAATATTGAAGAAATCACTAGATGAAATATTTCAGACCAGTTGGTCCTCATATCGCTAAAAGAAGAAATGCGAAACATTTGGACAACGCGTTTAGCACGGGTTACTTTGTTTGTATTGGTGAAAAGTTAGTTTGTGAAGCCAGTTCAATATAAACAAAGATAATTTTAAAAAATCAAGAATGAGTTTCTTTTTGTTACCTATATTTCATCCACTCTGTTTTCCCATTGCATACAGATACAGGTTAAATACGATTACTATACTGACGATACTCCCTTTTCTTTATAGTGAACTATCCCAATCTTTTCTTTATGCCCTTTAACTATTGATAAAGATATAAGAAGAGAGAAAGAGAGAGAGAGAGAGAGAAATGGGAACAAGTGCGATAGATAACGTATAAAATAAAAGTTGGATATAAGGCAACATGCAGTGAGAGAGACTGAAAGTGATAAACAGAAGGAAAAGGTCACTGGAATTAATTGCAAGAATGCGAGGAATATTTTAGCATGTATTTTGTGCTATTAAAATCTCTTGGGAGAATAAACGTTGATTAACTCGGCTTTATTATAATAATAATAATAATAATAATAATAATAATAATAATAATAATAATAATAATAATAAACAGCAAATGCAGACTCTGTGGACAAACAAAAAAAAAACGATAAACCATATAATAAGTGAATGCAGCAAACTGACCCAAAAGGAATGCAAGAACAGACACGACTAAGTGGAAAGGGCAGTACACTGGGAATTATGCAAACAACTGCATCTCGAACGCACAGACAAGTGGTACAAACATAAGCCGGCAACAGTACTTGAAAACGAGAATCACAAAATCTTATGCGACATGGACATACAAGCAGATAGCAAGAAGACCAGATGTCATAATAATTAACAAGAAAGAAAAGCCCTGTCAAATCGTAGACTTTGCTGTTCCAGCTGACCACAGATTGAATATCAAAGAAACGGAGAAACGGAGCAAATGCACAGCTAGCCAGAGAGCTGAGAAGAATATGGATGATGAAGAAAATCAAAATAAGGAACACTAGGAACAATCCCGAAAATCTTTGAAAAAAGAATGGGAGAAATTGGAATCAGAGGCATGACTGGAAAAATACAACGAACAACAATAATGAAAACAGCTGAAATATTAAGAAAATCCCTTGAATGTGGAAACTAACACAGACGAGCAACAAGTGCGGGCCAGATAAACTGCTGAAAAGGCAAACCATGAAGCAATACATGGAACCAAGAACACCGAAGCCGCATATCTATAAGTTCTCTAACTCCGCTCCCATCCTCCCTTTATCACATCACTACCCCCCCCCGAAAAAAGAGTGAGACCAAATAACAAAGCTGAGTCAAGGAAGAAGGAAAGACCGAAGAACCGACCAGATCTCTTTCGAATAAGTGCGAAGAGAACTGGGACCTTGGGGAGGCTTATTGCCACTCAAATTCCAGTGAAGACCAATATCCGCTGTCAAAGAGAAATCAATGGCAAACAGCTGTTGCGATAATGCAAATTTATTTGCAAATGTTTTCAGAAGAGGTGGAGAGTACTGGAAACCTGGGAAGACTTGTTGTCACTCAGCTTCCTGAGAACACTACAGGCTGTTTTCAAGGAGAGATCTTTGATGACCTGTGTGAAAGCTCCTTATGTCAATAATAATAATAAGTCAGACCACCGCTGGATAAACACAAAGAGGATTGGAATCCTGGGAAAGCTTATTGCCACCCGAATTCCAGAAGACCAATGGTCACTGCCAACGAGAAATCAACGGTAAGCGACTGTTCGAAAACGCAAATCCAAAGGTAAATGTTATCGAAAGTGGTGGAGAGTACTGGAAATCTAAGGAGACTTGCTATCACTCAGACTCCAGAGAACACTACAAGTTGTTTTCAAAGAGAAATCTTTCATGATGACTTTTGTTACTTCTCCTAGTGAGTAAAATAATAATAATCTATATAAATAAAACAGTAGATATATGTATGAACGTGTCTATGTGAACATATTTAACCGATAAACCTTTGATCACATGACACTGAAATTAATAGGAAATAGTAATCATCAAGGGTGGTTTATAACGAGTAACTCTTTGTTTGGATGTACGAATAACGTGTAAAGAAGTATCTCTGTAGGTTGAAATGCAAAATGTTCATTTCAACTTCCCGACATATTTTTATTACTGTTGCTCATGCGCAAATTTATTCATAGCTTGAAGTGGTTTAGTTTTATATCTTTGTTATCCGTCGATCGCTCAAATGCATTTAAAAAGAGAAAAAATATGGAAGATGCTTTGTATTTAAAGTGAAGTTCAAAAATAAACAAAAATAAACAAAACAAAAAACAAAAAGTAATTTAGAAGAAAAGTTGTGTTGTTCTTGCGTTAAAAGTAAATAAACATCGCGTTGTTTTATTGGGTTTTAAAGACTGAAATTCCTTCATATTTTAATTGTGAAAACAAATAAAACAATGCTAATGTATCGACAAAATCATCATTTTTTATTTTAATACTGAACAATTACTAGATGTCTCGTATGTATTATATGTACTATGTAACTGTTCCTTTCGAAGGCCTTTATTTATATGTTTAGGCGTAATGTATCACCAATGACTCTGACGTCAGCAGATAAACGAGAATGAGTAAACAGGCATGTTTTACGAGGGCCATGCTTTATTCGCTTCTCATAAAAAAAATGCCGCTTATTTTTCCGTTCGGTTTGATTATTAAAATAACTTGTTAAAAATTTCCAACATTACTTTCAAGTCCCTATTTACTTGCTTCCTGGAAAAAAATGAGCCCCTCCCCACTAATTGGCCGCATTAAAAAGGAATGCGCTCCTTTCTGTAAAGTTCTGACATTGACGTAAAAACTACATGAATTGCATTTCTGAATTTAAATAATTTGTATTATTTGGATTATTCAGACCAACTACTCTCATTATGAATGTTATTCATACAACCGGACGCTGTAATCTCCGGCCTTCTTTAGGTGTATCTTGTCGAACTCAGGAAACTTCCTGTTGAACTTGGAAATTTGCACGGAATTTCGGAACCATTTAGTTGATCCCCTGGGCTAGCATACTCTCGTTCCGTTAATCGTGACTTGATAGAGATCCTAATTAATTCACAGTTATATTCTTGGCATTGCCCGCACTGTTGATTGAACCTTGAACTTCTAGTAGAGAGTCACTTAGAACTTAATTTTACTTTGTACTTTATCCGTGGCATAATGGATTGTACTTTGAATTGCTTCGCACACATCTCTTCTCAGGATCTGCCCCCCATGGACTTCTGATTATTCCCTGACCTCAAAAGAATGCTCAAAGGAAAGAGATTTGGCTCCGTTGAAAAATTAATATCGAAAACTTAGGCATATTTTGAAGTCAAAGGCAATTCATTCTATGAATGCATCAAATTGTTAGAGAAGCCTTGGGATCAGCGTATCGCCCTCGACGGAGACTAAAAGTCGTTTTTATTAGTTAAGATTGGGACTTGTGGAACGATGCGGTTTATCATAAAGCATTTTCCTCAATCTGTTACGCTAAAGTTCGAAATATCATTTCTATTGATCTGTCATGCCCAACTCTGTAAGCATGGAATATTTTAAAACCTATTTTTAAAATGGCTCTGTAAACTTAACCTTTCAATGTTTGGCCAACAATGTACAAGAAATTTGTCGCATATAAGTAGGAATGTCAATGGAAAGAGGTGACTAATTGGCACATCGTAATGGCGGCCATCTTGAATATATAATGGCGTTGACATCTGTTCATGGAAACTTGTCATTTTCTCATACAAGTATTATTTATTTTTATATTTGTGCTGCTGTCGCATATATTGTAAATAAAATCAGCTTTTCATGAAGTATCGTCGGTTATTACAGGTGTCTGTTTACCTGGGATGGTCACCGCTTATCAAGGCTAGGAGGCTACTCTAGGAAAGATAGTGAAACAACATGATCAGTAATGGTGGAACTTGGTTAGGGCCAGATTATTTAAGAGGACGGACAACAGAAATTATTCACATTAGATTTGAAAATTAAAATGCTATAATCAGTCAGGAAGCAGCCCCACAGTATTGTGTTCCACAGACGGATAATTCTTGGAAGGAAACTCTGCTCATAGAACTTTCGTTTTGTTTTAGGCAGGAGACTTGCTATAATTTTGTGACAGCGGCGCTAAGAGAGTAAAGTTTCAAACAACATTTTCAGATTCCTCCACCGGGTCTCTGTAAAATGTTGTGTTAGTCCCTATGTATCCCCTCCACCACCACGAGGGTAAAGTTGGACACAAGTCGGTTTTTATATGGGTGGGGGTATATTCAACTGATCGAAACGGGGCACTCTGGATGGGACAAAAATAATAAAAATTGATCAAGTAAAGAAAATTTTTACTTCCTCGAGGCAAGAACAGAAAATGTATTACACGTGTAATTATTTAGTTTCTATATAATAAAAAAAAAGAATTTCAATGTTTAAAAATTTGAAAAATACGGAGAAAATCTTTGGTTTAAAGTAGCAAAATTGATCTTTCTACTCTTGGCAAGAACACATATACTCTAGAGGGCTATCCTACTTAAAAAGTATCTTGAAAATATCTTACAAAATCAATTTTCGTATTACAGTAGAACCCTGGGATACGGCATTAATCCGTTCCGGGGTTGGGATTGTCAGGCGAAATCGCTGTATTGCGGGTCCCAAGTAAAATTTTATACAGTACATGTTTAAAACTAGTAACAAAATACAGTACAGTATATAATACACATGTATATAATCAAATAACATTTTAAATAACACCATAAGGTGGGGCAAATACCGTAACCAGGGTCCGGAAAAACATCGTATTCCACATCGTAACCTGAAAAAAAAGTATCCCAGACCCACCGTATCACGGGGTTCTACTATATTTGGTTTCTTCAGACTACTGTTCTCATCTTGAGTACTACTTTCACAACATTCCGGTCAATGTAACCTCCGACCTTCTTCAGTAACTTGGGAACGTTTCTGTTGAACTCGTGAATCTGGAGGAAATTTTGAACGGAATCCTTTATTTACTTCACAGGAGTAACACGTCTTCATTCTGTCAGCTATGACTGGATAGAGGTCCTAAGTAATTCGTAATTGTATTTTTTGGTCGCCCACGCTGAGAATCGAACTTTCAACCCGAATAAATATTCCTCCTCACAAAATTTCAGAAACGTAAAATCAGTTTTTGTATTTTTTAACGTTGGAGAGATTAATTGGAATCGGAAAGGTTGAAATATCGGAGTCGATATCGGAAACGGTATCAGAATCGGAAAAATGTTTTTGCCTATATTCCGATACCCCAAACAATTCTTTTAACTGTTTTTGTTTGTTTGCTTGTTTTTGTTTCAAACAAAATTTTTTCCACTGCTGTTACTAATGATAATTATTTATTGATTTGAAGCTATCAGAAAAATGAAAACCTGTAGATCACCGCGCACAAGTGTATTTTTACATTTGTACATATTACGTGAGTTTTTAAGGTAACACGAAAATTAAAAAGAGAGAAAACACTTCTATATTTTTAAAGATTTAAGGAGAATCGGAATCGATTATTGTATCGGAAGCGGGAAATATATTAGAATCGTCCCATTACTAGCGGGGGTACCCGCGTTGCCCGGGTGTATCTAGGTGGTGTAGCAAGGAGCCCCGTGAGGATGGGAAGAGAGGTGTTAAAAAGTGGTAGTAGCGGGGAGGAGGAAATCAAGGCAACAGTAGGCAACTTGGGTGGAGTGAGGTGTTAAAAAATGTGGTAGTAAACAGACAGGCTCGAAACCGTAACGCGAAGGAATAAAAGAAGGTGAAAAACGTAATGGCATTAGCTGATGCGTCCATCGCACAACCGGAAATCGCGAGCGTTGGAAATAAGGGTACTCAATAGAAAGGAGACAATACATTGTGAATGAATTAATTCCTTTTGCCAATTTTTCGATATTTGTCGTCCGAGACGCCGAGCTTCAAAACGATACCGATCTTCTCAGAATCCGACACGTGCGTGGAAAGTTTTTGTCAGACACACACACGCGCGCGCGCACACACACATTTTGCCTTTTATGTTATAGATTTATGCACACTTTCATCCCAGGTTGAATGCCAGGTAAAACTTTGTTGGTTTGCCAATCTCTCACATCTAAGTTTATGGTGCGTCCACGCGTGTCTATAAGAAGTTATGTCTGTGACTTTGTATGTTTATCCTATTCACTATCACTATGCTTTCTTTTGTGCTTCCATCTGCACCACTGGCCAAAAGAAAACCAGCACTGCTATCTTTGGAATTACACACTGCCCGTTACAAATTTTAATGTGCATTCATTTACGTTTGAATTATAGCGCCTATTTAAACACTAAGTTCTAATTCATACATATTTTAAGTGTAGTGTTTAATGTAACCATCTGCCTTATTAATGCATATTTTAATTATAGTGCTTTACTAACTATGTGCTAATTCATACATGTTTTAATTATAGTGCTTATTGTATGAAATTAATTACTAGTAGAACCGTGGAAATTCCACGGTAGTTTGAAATTTTTAAAACACATAAATAAAATGAATAAAAATAAATTCGTCGGTTTTGTTTTATTGTATAAAACAAAACCGACGAATTTAAAACATTTTTAGGAAATTCTTTTTGGTATATTTTACATTCGAAGTAGCGTAGCAAGGCTGCATCAAAAGAAGAAAGACGGTGGGAGAGGATTGAAAAGATTGTATTAGAACCGAGGAGATGTCGTTGAAGGAGCATGTGGTTAGAAGTGAGGAGTGGATGCTTAAGATTGTGGCCAATTAAGTGAAGGTATGTGAGACCAAGGCTGATTATGTGAAACGTATGGATAGAGAAAGGGCAAAGGAACTGGCTAGGAAGAAATTACATGGAAGGTTCTTCCAGAATATAACAAAAGTGGCTGATGAAAGATCATGGCAATGGCTTAGAGCTGGGTATCTGGCTAAGAGTACTGAAGCTTTTGTTTGTGCAGCACAAGAGCAGGCATTAGGAACACGATTGTTCAAAAAAGTGGTTCTAGGAGAGGAAGTTGCTGCAGAATGCCGGATTTGTGGTAAGACCTCAGAGTCAATTGCGCACCTTGCAGCAGTGTAGTTGACTGGCCCAGAGAGAGTACTGCAAAAGACACGATCGCATGGGACTCCGGATATATTGGGAGGTGCGCAATAGGGTTTGGGTGAAGTTTGCCTGATAAAATGAGATTTGATTTTTAAAATCTTAATGAAAATTCAACACACAACACATTGTTTCATTTTGTTTCTTTTTTCTGAATAAGTTCTTTCTATTTATTATAAAGGAACAGATGTCAATTTATTTGCATGTTATTTTAGAAAAGAACTTAAAAAAAAATTATAGCCTCTTCTTAACATTACATTTTTTAAAATTATAAAATAAAATAGCTAATTTGAAACCGTAAACAGACAGCCATGTTCTTTTTTTTTGGATAGGAAATAGTTTGAATAATTTTTAACTGATAAAGAGCAACTATAAAGGGCGGTAATTCATTTCTCATTAATTACTGTCTACGATGATGATAGTTTTTATGACACTCGATGTACGGACGAGTAAATTAATATTTAGATAGTTCTAATTCATACATATTTTAATAATAGTGCTTAATGTAACGTTGATCATCTGACTTATTAATGTATATTTTAATTATAGTAATTATTGGAATACTAATTATAGTGCTAATTCATACATGTATTATTATTGTGATATTATAATGCTTATTTGTATATATTTTACTTGTACTACTTATTGTGATGCTACTCGTCGAGCTTATTTCTACAATTATATAAATGAAACTTTGTCTGTGTGTGTATTCGTTCCTTATAGACTCCGAAACAGCTGAACAGGTATAAAAAAAATACAGAACTTTAATGCATAAGTCTGGGAGTGATCTTAAGTTTTGTCTCAGAATACCCCAGATAATTACAGATAATCGATAATCGAAATCGTTATTTAATTTATCTATCATCGGTAAAGCCATTTTTCCATGTCATCGCTTAGTAGCAGTGATAGAACAATATGTCGTTAAAATTCTACTGTGGGTAAATTGATAGCGTGTTATTTTTTGCATGACGTGGTCTGTAGGTTCAAACTCCGCATGTAAATTTCTTAATTTTTTTTCATTAACTGCAAAGAATTTTATCAGATTTGAAAATTTCCGTGTTTTTAGCAGTGCAAAAGTAAATCATGTTTCTGTTTTTAAGCGTCCATTTAACAAGCAACTGAGCCTTTAGAAATTGCAAAACAGTCTACATAAATATTTAGTGAAAATGTGATTCAGAGGTTTCTTATACGTCGGTTTAACACAACAGAGGCCCCAACAACCAAGTACAAGTAGTATGCCCGGCAAAATAAAATAAGGAATTTTTGGACACAGTTGACTAACTGTAGAACTACATATTCAGCGACATTCACATAAATTCTTACAACGAATATATAGTTGATGTGGATCCTATGGTTTCTTTCGCATACGTTTCAAGAAATCATGGCCCCCAAAATCTCGCCAAAGTAGTTGGTTTTGACCTGGAAGAATAACTGCTAAGGGGACAAATCAAAGAAATTGGATTGTTGTTAGCACGTTGCATCCACTGTGGGGTGGGTGGGGGTGCGCTACGTTGATCAGTAAGGTGTCAATATAACTGAAATTTACTAAAATAATTTTAGGATTACAAAAAAAAAAAAAAAAAGAAAAGAAAATTACCAAATATACAGATCAAAATAAGCATAAAAAAGGCATTAAAGCAACCCCCGAGCAAGGCCGGGTAATACTGCTAGTTCATATATATTTTAATTGCTTATTGAAATGCTAACTGTTGTGCTAATCAATATATAATCTAATCGTAGTGTTTACTCATAAATGCTTAAATTATTTTTACTTCTTTTAATGCCAGTCGTAGTTGCCACTCATACATGTTTTAATAATAGTACTTATTGTAGTGCTAATTATCGTGCCCATTTATGTATGTACAATTGTAATGGCTGTTTTACAAATATTCATAGCGCTCATTAATGCATTTTCAATTGTAGCACTTATTGTCATGCTAATTGTAGGGTCTTTTCATACGTTTTTATTGTAATTCTTATTGCAGTGCTGATCGTTGTGCTTATCCATACATGGTTTAATCCTAGTATTTATCTTATTGAAAACCGGTGCGCCTTTTCGTACATGTTTCAGGAGATTTTTCTCTGTAAAATTTCAGGTCAACGAGGAAATCGTATCTAGCGATTGTGGAGTTCAGATCAATTGCGTTTCACCGGGCAAGTTGGAAAAAGTAACGTTGAAACCTTGTGTCCATGGTACATGCCGTCTCACAGACAAAAAGTATGAATGCGTCTGCGACGTTGGGTTCGAAATGGAATCAGGGGTGTGCACGCCAAGTAAGTAAAAATGATACTCCTTAAAATAAACACGCTGGTGTTCAGTTTTATCGCGTATTTGGTGGCAAATAATACAAACAAGTGTCGTAGAGATAAATAACTAAATACAACTAAAAATACAGAAAGGTTTCTGAATTTTTTTTATGAGAATTGATTATTTGTATTATTTGGATTCTTTGGACTACTGTTCTAACCTTGAGTGTTATTTTCACAACGTTGTACACTTTTCTGGGGGTTGAAGGTTCAATCCCCAGTGCGGGCGACATCCAAAAATACAGTTACGAATTACTTAGGATTTCTACCCAGTCATGGATGACGGAACAAGAAAATTAATTAAGTGAAGGGTTTCCGTTCGAAATTTCGTACATATTCTCGAGTTTGACAGAAAGCTTCCCGAGGTAGAGAGAAAGATTCCCGAGTTCGACAGAAAGATTCCGAATTTGATAAAATAATCTGAAAGAACGCCAGAACTTACATAGACTGAAACGTTATGAAGTAAACAGTCAGGATGAAAAGAATAGTTCAAAGAATCCAAATTATTCGAACAAAGATTATTCGAACTGCTGTACGTTCTGATATTACATTCTATATTCATATATATGATCTGCCATAAAAAACTACATAATTTATTCAAAATAGTAAACATAACAGGAAAGAAATATGCAATTGTAATATAGAAACTAACTGAGGATAGAATTAAGATTTTTGCAGCATGAAACATGATGTTTATCAACTTTATTTATTACAGGACTGTGTTTTCCCCATAAAGATCATTACACGTTGCTAATCTTTAATTTAACGGCATCATTTATTACAGCATATGTCTGAATACGTAAAGATAACACTAACGAGTTCCTTTACAACAATGATCATATATGCTATTTGAAAAGCAAACTGCATCAAAGGGCAATCATTCCCATATTCTTGACCAGGGTTGCCAAATTGGTCCTTTTTGAAGCAATTTGGCCATTAAAAATTATATTTGGCTTTTTTTTCATTTTCTCATTTAGTCCAACACCTATTGGTTGAAAATGTTCTTTTTTTGCCCTGTTTCTTTCGAATGTTGCCTTTTTTAGCAACCTTTTGCTGAAATTACTACGAGTTCCTTTCTCACATCATTACAAAAATATTATTATTATTATTATTATTATTATTATTATTATTATTATCATATTCAAAAACGAGGCTAAATCAAAAGAGGACACTCTCATATTCTTTCCCAAGGTTACCAGAATCGGAATATTCCCCATTAAAATACTTGTAGAACAGGCAGAGGGATGCAACATTTCGTCGATGTGACAGAGGGTGAAGGTTTGATGACAGTTCAGGACCTATCAGATTGGCAACTCTCGTTTGAATCCTGTCCAGGGGCGAGATGAAAATGACTTTATAAAACTAACAGTACATTTTCTACAGTGCAATGTAGACTACAATGTATTGTAGACTAAGCTACTGCGGGCAGGTATATGAAGTTTCTTCCTGGTGCACCGCAATGGGTCCCCAACTAGAGCAGGTAATCAATCAGTTTAATTGAAAAATGAGAAATTCCCCCGATTTCGATAGAAAATAAGATTATAGAAGTGTGAAACACTTGTTAATCTTCATTCGATCCCGGGCAACGTTAGGTCTCCTTGCTAGTATAGATCAACGATAAGGATTAAAGTGCCTGCCAGTAATACGACTATTAGTAAACGAAAGATGACGCATGGCCTATAAAACAAGCTTGCTGAATAGTTAATTATAAGGTGCGGGAATATGTTCAGATTATAAGTGATCTCCGCCCTGCATACCCCACTCCCCAAACTAATCCGAATGTTACCATCTTCTTAACGTGTTGTCTTACGGTCGCTTTTATTGACATCGGACGACATTCGCATTAAGAGATTCCTGATCTCCCCGTTTCAAATAGTCTCCTGAAATTCCACTCTCTTTTACTCGTATATTAAACCATTCTATACGTCATTGGCGTACATTTTTCATAAACACTTTTCGCTCAACGGTCTCCACGAATCTCCACATGCCATTATTTTTAAATACTTAATTTCGGATATTTGCATAGCGATATTATCATTTTCGTATGATTTAATCTCTCCTAAACTGATATCATATATCGCACTTTTTATTTATTTTGCCTCGAAATCTATAAAAGCTGAGCAGGTTCATGTTGCAGCAGCTGCTGTTGGGTTACTTGATTCCTCTTCTATCTGGAACAGAAACGAAATCTTTTGTTAGTTTATAGCAATTTCGTTTTGAAAGATGTATTATGTAATAAAAATCTCGTTGACAGGTTCCCTTGTGCGTAAAATCTATACTCAGTTCGACGCATATAATCAGAAAATGAAAGTCAAACTATTTTTGCTTTAGTTTTTTTTTTTTTTTTTACATTTAATTTTTTCATCTTTCGAGATCACTTTATTTATTCATGAATTCTGATAAATTATTTATTATTAACGGAAATGCGAGTTCATCATCGCTTTTTTTTTCTACATAGCATAATATAATTAAATACATGGTAAAATATCTCTGATAATTTAGTCCTAGAATTCAGTTTGTGCTTGAAATGGAATGCTTTAATTGCTCGAAAATTCCAGAAAGAAAAATAGTTAACGCTAGTGTAAAGATCACTAGTAAGCAACCATCACGGTTACGTGAAATGAGTTGTCATGATTGTCAAGAGATGCGGAAGGAGCTGGAAATGTAGACTTCAAGAAACACAAATGGATGTTGTGAGTGAGCAACCGCGGATAGGGTTATGACAACAGCATATTCTTTTCATTGTTTTGACTATCGGGTATGTATCTGTTGATATCTTATGTGCTTTTATATAGAGTGATGTAGTTCTCGGTTGACTGTCTTACTGTGTCGGATATATACTCGAGAGCAAAAACAATGAAAAGAATATTTTATTGTCATAGCCCTAATAATGACTTATGTGAAAACTACTAGTAAGGAAATATTACTACTACTACTACTACTACTACTAATAATAATAATAATAATAATAAATAATAAAAAGAAGAAGAAGTCTGCTGATGAAGAATAAACATTCTAAAATAATGAAGAAAACATTCTACCCAATTTTGTATTTCGCCGTCAAATCAGTTCACAGAGTGAAGAAAAAAACAGAAGAACGAAGCAAATAAAAGAATTAAAAGGAATCTGAAATATGACGAAAGTCAGTATAATAGAAATAATTGTAGGAGCACAATGAATATTCCAGGAAAACCTAGAAAAAAGGCCTAGGATTCATTTGAATCATACGAATCTTTGAGACTATATTACGAACGGCAATGAAGAACGGCCGAAATCTCAAATAAGATTATTAAATATTTCGTGTATATATATATATATAGGAAATTTAATCATATATATATC
>NC_136500.1:23001350-23081350 GCF_053919585.1 Euprymna scolopes
TTACTAGTTTAATTAAAATACAGGAAAGAGAAAGTGCTCGTTGTAATTTAGAGATATAATAAGCTCGATAGGTAAATATCCTAGAGCTAATTCAATATTAAGTAATGTGATTGATAATTTAAAATTTAAAAATCAAATTATAATTAAATTAAAAATCCTTGCTTATTAAAAAACTATATGTAATTATTGTACGTAACTTGATGTCTACCACAATAAAAAGCATTGTCTTCCGAAACGATCGTACAGATAATTGATTTTGTTGTTGTTCCTTCTTATGAAACGGATTTTTAATTTAATTATAATTTGATTTTTAAATTTTAAATTATCAATCACATTACTTATATATATATATATATATATATATATATATATATATATATATATATATACACTAGCTATACCAGGCCATGCTTTGCTGTGTCTCAGTATGGTTAAACGAAGAATAAAACAAAAAAGAGAACGTCCATGTTTCTTATATTCATAGTTGCACAATACTTTTGGGTATACAACATTTGGCAATCTCTAACAATTGCGCTTCCACAACAAAAATGGCGGAAATAGATATAGTTTATGCAAATACATAACGGAAACCACTATGTATAAAACGAAACCTGAAACTAAACATCCCATTTCATCAAACTATACTAGTATCAGCACTTTTTCTGTTAATATATTTAATATATTAATTCAAAAACTACATTCATAGAAATGTAAAAAATGAAAGTTTTCTTAATTTTTTTTTATTGGTTTATGTGCGACGGGCGAAACAATGTAGAGTGTTTTGTTTCAAGAAATTATTTTTATTTTCACAATACTTGTTATTATGAAGCAATAAAGAAATAATAAACATTAAATTTTACATTTCGTTAAATAAAGTTTTTTTTTTAGTTTTAACAATAAAAAAATAATAAACTTATCTTTTTTTTACATTTCTGTGTTTGTGTTTTAACACTTGTGTCATCACGAAACATAAAATATTTTCATTTTTACTTTTCTTTAAATGAAGTTTTTTGAAATTATATATTAAATAACTTAACACTAGAACTGTTCAAACTGGGATAGTCTTTTGAAATGGGGTGTTCCTGTTTAGTTTCGTATTTTGTTTCATGTTTGGTGGTTTCCGTCCCGTATATGCATCAACTGTATCCATTTCCGCCATCTTTGTTTTGAGAGCGCTATTGTTAGAGATTGCTCAATATTTTTGGCTGTTCTATGTCTGTGTAGTTATAAAAATTGTCTGGTTTGTCCACTCCAAAACATGCAACATATAATTGTCCATGTGAGAGACAATCATTGTTCGTATACAGTTGTAATGATTGTCACTTAGCTTTGTAAAGTAATGCTAAAGTAATATGTTTTTATGATGATGCTATATTATAATAAAAAAATATTGAATTTCAAATAAAACAAATGCGTAACAACCTACGTAATTGTCATGTCGCAAATAGTAACATATCCAAAAATGTACACACCTGCTTTATTTGGCGGTGTCCTCATATCAAATAGAAATGCGATGTTGCAAAATTTATGCTCCCTTTTTAAAAACAAAGAAATAAAAAAAGTATTTGATATCCTACTATTCGAACTCAGACCTACTGAATTTCCAGCAGTCTTAACTAGTGAATAATTCTGTCAACATATCTTATAAAAAAATAGTATACAAAATTCGGTGAATCACATATCTTTTTGTTATTTCATGTATATTTTCTTTTCTTCAGTAAACAAGTGTGCTGGGAAACCCTGCAAAAATGGCGCCAAATGTGAAGACAAAGATGACACATATATTTGTATTTGTAAGTTGGGCTTTGAAGGAAGAAACTGCGAAATACGTGAGTAAATTTTTTATTATTATTATTATTATTATGACGACGACGACGACGACGACGACGACAACAACAACAAAAACAAAAAACAAAAACAATAATAATAATGATGATGATGATGATATAATAATAATAATAATAATAATAATAATAATAATAATAATAATAATACGACGACGCCCATATATATAATGGGATATGGACATACAGACAGATAAACCTATCCAAGCAAGAAAACTGGATGCCATAATAATTACTAAGAAGGAAAAGTCCTACGAAATTGAAGATTTTGCTGTCCCAGAAAACCACAGGGTGAATATCAAGGAGTCCGAGTAGCAGCGCAAATACAGAGAGTTAGCCGGACAACTTAAAGGAGTATAGAAGATGAAGAATGTTTAGATAACACTAATAATAGTAGGAGTATTAGGAATAATACGGAAAAACTTTGCAAAAAGAATAGGAGAATTTAGAATCAAAAGAATGACTAAGAACACACAAGGGATAAAAATAATGAAAACGGACGAGGAGGACCTTTGAATGCTGAGAATAATACATATGTACCACAGGTGCTAGCCGGACATAAAGAAACTGCCACAGAAGTAAAACACGAAGAAATGCCACATAGAATCAAGAAAATAATTGTAAGTTACCCCCCCCCCCCAAAAAAAAAAAATTAATGGCATCAACCCATACCATATCAATGTATTCGAGTATATTCAAGGAGGATCGAAAGACAGGGGAGAGAAAGCACTAACCAAACCTCGAGTGGATGAGTGCAAAGAGAACCGGGACCTTTGGTGAGGCTTATTAGCACCCAAATTCCAGTAAAGACAAATGATCGCTACCAACGAGAAATCAATGATAAACGGATGTTGTGATAACGCAAATTAATTTGCAAATGTTATCAAAAGAGGTGAAAAGTACTGGAAATCTGAGGAGACTTGTTGTCACTCAGACTCCAGGGAACGCCACAGGTTGTTCTCAAAGAGAAATCTTTGATGGCGACCTGTGTGAAGTCTCCTAGTGAGTAATAATCAAACCGGTAGCAGTATTTGAAAACGAAAATCATGAACGAATCGATGTCATAATAGTTAAAATGAAGAAAAAATCATGACTTTTGACATAAGCTACGACTTTTGATACACTGTCTTTGGCGTTGTTAAAGAGAAGGAGATTTTTAATAACGTCATATAGTCGTTAATATTCTTTCTGAAAAAATATGTCTGTTAAAATTCAACTATAGATGTGTCACAGAAATGAAATGAATGTGTTTTCGTTATGCAATTTATTGATTGAGATCATATGTATATATTATTCCAGGGGTGTTTCCATGGTGTGAGAAGGTTAACCTGTGACTACAATTAAATTATGTTCTTTTAATAAAAGTTTACTTATTAATGGTGCTACATTATAGAAACCTGCACGTTGTTTAATTGTGCTTGAATTAGCGGTAAGTGCTGATTCAACGAGTCTCTGGCGCGGTTTATTTGAAATAAATTTAACTATTTTTGCTTGTTTAAAGTCAAAGGAGTGATTATGCTGCAATGAATCAGAGAATAATGCACTTAGAGAATTGCTATTTTTTATATCTATTTTATGTTCACTGAACCTTTTTTCTAACTTATGCTGGGTTTCACCAACGTATATATGATGGCAATTTTGGTAAGGAATGGTGTATATGCCTGCATTAGAAACTGGTTTGTTTTGGAGATGTTTTGTAGTTTTTAATATCTGTCTTATCGTTTGTGATGTGGTTTGTATGATTGGAATTCCTAGTTTGTTTAGTGTGTTGCAAATTATTGTATTATTGGTGTGTGTAGGTAAAAGAAGGTGTCTGTTTATAAGAGAAAGGTCTGCTGTATATGACTTTTGATTAAGAAAATATTTGTGTGGCTTTTCGCTTAGCATTTAGTATGAAATATTTGGGATGTTTCAAGGTTTTCAAAGTGCTTGGGAGGTATTTGAATTCTTCATCCAGATATTCTGGACTGCAAATTCTGAATGCGCGTAAGAAGAAACCAATTATCATACTGGTTTTTATTTTTTTTATTATGTTGTGAATAGAAATGTATGTAATCATTTTTGTGTGTAGTTTTGCGGTGAACTTTGAAGGATAGTTTATTATTGGATTTTATAATAAGTATGTCTAGAAAAGGTAATGAGTTATTGTTTTCTGTTTCATAGGTGAACTTTATGGAAGGTTGGACTGAATCTAATTTGTTTTTAATGTTATCTATGTGTGTGTTTTCAGAAAGAAAAATTAAAATGTTGTCAATGTATCTAAAATATTCTGTGTTTGGAGGTAATCTAAATTTGAAAGGACCATTCTAGGAATTCTAAGAAAAGGCAAGCTAATACTCCACTGAGAGGGTTACCCATAGGAAGACCAAAATTTGTATAAATTAAGTCATAAGTCTAATGATATTTACAAAAGTGTCGGGAGGAAAAGATAAGTTAATGTTAGCCTTTTTTTAAAAAGTGTTTATGGAGTAAAGTTAAGCATTTTTTAATGAGGACATTAGTATATAATGATGTTATATCTAAGCTGTGTATAGTTTTGTTATGTACATTAATGTTTTTTATTTTGTTAAGTAAATCTCCAGAGTTCGTTATGTGGGAGATGCTGAATTTCCAACGCCTTTTTCCGTTTCTGAAATAGAACAGCGTCACAATTTGCACTTGAAACATTTTCAAATATTTTTACTGGTGTTTTTGTTTTCGTAATCTCATTTATCCAGAGGAAGTCTCGAAATAAAGACGAAACGTTGATGAACACATAACTCGGTTTGTTCCTTTTTATTTCTCTCTCTAAAATATATATATATAAATTTACTTTTATAACTTGTACATTCAGCCAATCCATGTGCTCTAAAACCTTGCAAGAATGGAGCAAAATGTAAAAATGATGGAACCAAATTTATTTGCACCTGCACACCTGAATTCATGGGAGAAACTTGCATTGAAGGTGAGTGGATTTCTTTAACTTTTCACCGTTATTCAAAATCATCCATTGTTACTCTAAATATGGCCCAATCAACGTTTGTTTTTTCAAGGCTGTTTTCAGACATACTTTAATAATAAAAGGCACATTCTAAACTATATATAGGATTGATTTACGTTTTAATTTATTTTATTGCGGACTATTATTCTCGTCTTTATTAGTTGTTGTTTCACGACGTTTCGGCTAACTATTCCTCTGGTTTTCGTCAGGTAGTAACAGCGACAGATAGGAACTTCGAATCTCCTAACTGCATTCTCAGCAATCACTACCATCCGTAGTTGTTGTCGTCTCACCATGTCTTTGGCCAAGTAAGCCTCTGGCTGGCTTTGGGTAGGATTGAAACCGCTATCTTCAGACAATGTTCAACGTCTCTATCAACTACGCTACGGGGCCCGTGGAGCAGTTGATAGAGCTGTTGAATCTCTACGGTTCCAGATGAGCATTATCTGAAGATAGCGGTTTCAATCCTACCCAAAACCAGCCAGAGGCTTACTTGGCCAAAACGTGGTGAGACGACAACAACTACGGATGGCAATAATTGCTGAGAATGCAGTTAGGAGATGCGAAGTTCCTATCCGTTGCGGTTACCACCTGACGAAGGCCAGAGGAATAGTTAGCCGAAACGTCGTGAAACAACAACTAATAAAGATGAGAATAATAGTCCGTAATAAATAAATTAATATAAATAATACTAATCTCAATAATGAATTCCAATTGAAATAATATATGATTTACTTTTGTTTGAAAAAGTATTATTAAATGGTCCCGTTTTTATTTATTTATTTACTTTTATTAACTTCAAATTAGGGAACAGATATAGAGGACGGAATCTTATGCAGGAAGTGATGCAAGATATTTGTTCACATTACATTTAAATTTCGTCATGTTGGTAAAGTCGGCGGAAACAGGAATGTATTCCACAAAGCAAGTGGCTCGAAGTAAGAAACTATTAGAGTAGACGGTAATCTATCCAATGAAAGAGTGGGATCTGTAATTTATAATTAATTAATCAAGTTACATAACTGTATCTTAGATATCTCACCCTTCCCAATCACTATGTTGATTTAAATATTTGTTAATATTGTTTTTGTTATATAGTAGTTTCTGTGAAAAGGTGAAACCGACAAACCGAAAAACAGATAAAAAGACAGACAGGCAAATAGAAATATAGATATAGATTGTTATTAAGTTCAATCTGGGGATAAAGAGTGTAGCTAGATAATTTTTGCGTGGTTTGCGTTTACTTTTAAATATTTGCCCGCCTTCGTTCTATTTTCAAAGTTGGAGGTTATCAGTATACAGGATTGGCTAGGTAAGCATTAGTTCGTTAAACGGTGTTTGGATTGAAGTATTGAAATAGTCCACATCAAAGCAGAGAACTAAAAAAAAGCAAATGAAATCTGCAGGCTACGGAGGATAACTTCCAGTGGATTTGAGAGAGAAATATGAATAAAATAAACAAATAAATGAATAACAAATATAAATTTCGTTTGTTTTTTGGTGTGGTAGAAAATGAATTTGTTAAGTTTACTAAGAATGGAAAGGAGGCCATCTCTAGGGAAGATAGAACTCGATAGTCGGCACTCAACAAGAACAAGTACAGATAATCTCTTTGGAGTTTACTTTTTGTCTTATATATTTATCCACATCTTTTCTAGTTGTAAAGACACTATCAGTACATTGGCCGATGAACCGGCCATATTTGCAATGTTAAACCCAGACGGTTGAGTGCCAAGCGTTTCTCTGAAACCAAGGGTCCTGATCAACATAACGCCGGGGGCGTGTTGTGTTACTCACATTTCTGTTGTCACTCTGAAATCGACGAACCCATCCCTAACTGTGCTGACACTAACCGCATCGGCTTTTTTTTTTCACAGAGGAATTCAACGGCGTATCCCTGCTTCTGACGTACGTCCATTTCAAGGGTTGCTTACTTAGAATCTTACACGGTCGATATCTGTAACAGAAAGATGAAATTTTCAGGCTATGAATGCAGGAGTTCAGTCATCATAACAAGGCAATTTGCAGTATCCCCTGATCCATCGTGCGGAAGAAAAAAATAGAAAGTATTACTTTTGGAACGCCACTCTCTCATATATATATATATATATATATATATATATATTTGGAGGTACAAAATTTATACATAGATTTAAATAATATGTGCGGAAATTTCTCGAGAGCTCTTTCGGCTATCATCTCTTCAGGAAAAAATCGATAGCATACAAAATATTATTGGAGAAATTAAAGAGCACTACGGGGGAATTTGGATGTGCCAAAATTAAGAGAAAAAAACGATTAAAAGAAAAAATTAATCTGTAAATACGGCGTTTAAAAGCGACTAAAACTGGGCACAACGAGAGAGAAGGGGGGGGAAGAGGGAGAAAAGGGGTCAACGTCCTCCAAAGAGAAATAATGCTTTTGTTGTTTTCTTTTGCCGGCATAATCAAGGTTTTCGAACCGCAATAGAGACAGGCTCCAAAATCTTTAAATAGTTTTTGGAGCCTGCTCTGTGTAACATCCCCAACCACTCTATTTTATATTTGTCGGCACAACATGTATTGTCAACCAAATGCTAATCAATAGCAGAGTTCATGGCTGCAGAGTGAGGGACACTACCGGATCCTACCTTCCCTGTCTGATTTTAGATGGAACGTGCTGGTTTGTACGAGTTAGCAAATGCAAAGATGTTCGCCCGACATAACCAGCATCGCACTGGCATTTAAATTTATAAACAATATTACTAATTTGCGGGTAAGGCAAACTATCTTTGCGAAAAGAAGGAAAAGCAGGTCTCGTAATGTATACCAAACGCAAGGAAACAGAGTAGAAGCACTTAGAAACACTTCTAACAATCTGTTTTGACAATTTAATACTCTTATCCCCAATCCACGGCAATTTTAAATAAACCAGGTACTTCGCAGGTCTAAACATTTTAGGGGATCTAATATCATAAACTTTCTTGTCAATTGGTAAATATTCCCCTGATCTTTTCATCCTCTTTTTTAGAGAGCTCGCAACTTTTTATGATCTTTTTATATTTTTTTTGGAAGAGCTTCATTTTTCCTTTTCAATTTCTTTCTAATCTTTCTCATTTTTCTTTTTGGCGTCGAGAGGTTCTGGGTCCCCTAAAGAAGTCTCTTTGACTGAAACAGATGGCTGTTTGTAGCGACCATATGTAACTGTTTACCCTCAAATAATAAAAAAATATTTTTCCCTTTTTATTGAGCACTATTTAACAACCTTGTTGTCTTCATTAGTCCCAACTTTTGAACACCTCAAACCCGAATATATATATATATATATATATATATATATATATATATATATATATATATATATATATATATATATATATATATATAGTTGAAAAAGCCTTATCACTATAAAATTCAATTCTTATTTTGTCATAAATGAAAAGCTATATAACTTAAATTTGTAAGGATTGGAGTGAACAAGGCCGATGGCCATTAGTCACGTGCTCTCATGTAATGAATGAATGCGTGAATGTAGGATTGACATGAAATTCTTAAAGATAAACTAAAATGACCGAACAATGGGCTGAAATGACTTAAATAAATAAAAAGTAAATGATTTAGGATGACTTTAATGGATTTAAGGACGAATTGAATGACCTTAAGAATGACTTGAATGCTTAAAAAATAACTGGAATCCTTCAAAAACAACTTGAATGATATGGATAATGCCTTGAATGGCTTTGAGATTGACTGGTTGTAAAGTGGGTAATCATTTTATATTAAATTAATACACAAAAATGATCCCCCACTTTATATCACAAAGTTACAAACTCCTATCCTTACATCATCAACGCTCTGATTCTCAGCTGGCATCAATTGTGATGGATGGCTCTTGTCTGGGTGAGGCCCCGTGTTTTGACAAGCTTCTGGGTTTGACCTTTACTCCTGATCTGAAATGGAAATGGAACACGTACATCAAGTCTGTTGGCTAAGTCGCTGGAAAGATGGTGGGATCCTTCTACCGCTCCAGAAGATATCTTACTACTGATGCAATTCTCTATCTATATAAAAGCCAAGTACGTCCAAGGATGGAATACTGTTGCCATATCTGGGCAGGAGCTGCTAAAAACAGCCTATCCTGCCTTGACAGAGTACAAAATAGACTTTGTGGCTTAGTGGGGGATGCCCTTTTCTCTACCCTGCAACCTCTCTCCCACAGAAGAGACGTTGCGAGCCTATCCTTGTTTTATCGTTATTTCCATGGCAGGTGCTCGTCTGAACTCCAATCTCTGGTCCCTCCTCGCCAATCTTTCACGAAAAACACCTGTCTAGCTGAATCCACTGTCAAAAGTTTCCCCCACTTTTTATCTGTGCCTAATCAAAATGCGGATTCCATGAACAAAGCTTCTTTCTTAGAACTGCACGCCTGTGGAACTCTGTTCCGTCTGCCTACTTCCCACCGGACTACAACTTGGATGTGTTCAAGTCTAACGTTAACAAATTCCTAATGAACTGCCCCCTTAAGTAAACACTTCATCAAATCTCCACACTAACGTAATGTACTTGCAATAACCTTTATCCCTGAGTGGCTTCCCGGCCTTGATAAGTGGTGATCACTGTGTAAAAAAAAGAAAAAAAAGTACAGCATGTAGTAAGAACAGATACTACACTTTGATCTTAGCCAAAAGGCCAAGAAAAAAGTATTTATTTGCTCCCCCACCGAGCAAATTAGGCACGAGGCCGATTTTTAATGTGAGGAGTGAAGGGGAAAATGGGGAGTAGGGGAGCTGGATAGTGACAATTGGTATGAATGGTTGCCCCTACATTGACCAAGGTCTTATATGTGAGGTTTCCCCCACATATGGTCTTTGCTTGCAGCATCTGTAGGAACAGATGCTACACTTTGCTCTTGGCCAGAAGGCCAAAAAAGCTAAGAACAGCATCTATTAATAACAGACCTTTGATCTTAACCAAAAAGGTCAAGCACAAAAGTGTTACGGACAGAACGACAGACCGACCGACCAACGGACCGACGGAGTGACTTATAGAGTCACTTGCACGCGACTAAAAATATAAACTCTATTTATCTTGTCGAACTGTAGTTAAATATGCATTTATGTTGTCAAGAATATAATTCGCACACGTTGTGATTTTCATCTTTAAAATGTGTGTTATTATAAGTACTTACACAAAATTCTGAGATGTTATTTTTGCAATACAGAAAATTGTTTTTTTTTTTTTGAAGACAATCCCAAGAATGCGAATGTTATAATAATTAATTTCAGGATTTTTTTTTTTCTTGAATAACCGCTATTCATATTTGTACGGTGATATATTAATTTATATTTGAAGTCATCTAATATATAAAATAAAGTTAGTCTCTTTATTGATTCTTTTTTATTGACAGTTTTGTTACTACAAAACCAATATTAGATTCTTCTTCGTTAGTTTTTATTGTGTGTCGTTGGAGCATGTTGTTAAGAACGATAAAATGCCATCCGATTTAATCTCATATATAAAGTAAAATCAGCTTCTTTATCGCTTTTTTTTTTTTTTTTTTGCTATCGAGTTGTTTTTTTTTTACAAATCCAATGTTAGATTCTGATAAATTATGATCATAAAATAATAAAATGCAATTCAGTGCAATTTCTTTAATAAAATACTTTGTCCATTTATAATTATTTTTGAATCGAATTTAAAAAAAACAAAAAACAAAATGGATCTTACATTCATACATTACTTTAACTGAAACAAATAAATAATCTTTTGAGAAAAGCCGGCATAGTTTTAAAAATGTCGTACATATTCCAAGTAAACTAGCGGGCAACGCCATGTCTGGGCAGCTAGTACAATAAAAAATATAGATGATTTACTGATGAGCTTTTATTTCCTATCACATCCATGTTAATACACCAACTCCTTTTTTTCTCTTCATGAAAATAACTTTTTATACTTACTATACTCTGTTGTTTTTTCTTTTTTTCAGTGAACCCTTGCGGAATGGAACCCTGCAAGAACGGCGGCAAGTGTTTCAAAGATAAAGATACATTTCGATGTGAATGTAAAAGGGGGTTCATGGGACCAACTTGTATTAAACGTAAGTTTATTATAATTTATACAAGGGGTCGATGGTGGCTAAGTTGATAGCAACACCGGCTGACGACCTGTATGTGCCAAGTTCGAATCTAGTCGGTTCCATGGTCGTACTTTTACTTAGAGATGTTAAAACATTCACGTGGCTCCACCTGCATGAACTCCTATGACATAATTAAACCGGTTAACAAAGTTGTGACACGAATTTACTTGTCTGAAATTTTGAGATGAGGATTGATTATTCGTATTATTTGGTTTCTTCAAACTACTGTTCTTATCTTAAGTGTTATTTTCACAACATTGTGGTCGATGTAACCTCCGATCTTCTTCAGGTGTATCTTGTCGAATTCGGGAATCTTTCTGTTGGACGGAATTCAGAACGTAAATAAAATTCAGTTGCAAAATTATACTTTAGAGGTCGAAGGCTCAATCCTTCAATATACAACTGTGAATTACTTTGGATTTTAGCCAGCCATGGATGATGGAACGCGGACATGTTATTGCCATAGATTGAATAAAGAGCTCAGTTCGAAATTGCGTTCAGATTCCCGAGTTCGACAAGATACACCTGAAGATGGTTGAAAGTTACAAGATATATCTGAAGATGGTTGAAGGTTACAGCAACCGAAACGTTGTGAAAATAACACTGAAGATGATAAGAAAGTGAAGAAGTCTTTCTAGACTGGGGTAATTTTTGTACGTCCTAATATATGTCTGTTATTTTATGAATCTAAATGAAAATTGATTCTAGTGACTCCAGATGGAATTAAAGGAACACTTAAATGACGTCTTTGGATTTTCATGAGAAATTTAACCGTTATTGAAACTTGTTTCAATGATTAAACTCTTAACGTGTCCATTTCTGTAACATGCAATAAAAAACATTGATTTTTATATAGAGAAGACCGGCAGTAACTACCCGCTGTTGCCTGAGGTTCACACACACTGAATATAAATAATATGATTTATTATCTATACACAAACAAAAGATTTCGAAATATTCCCTGATGTTAATGGATTTACAAGTCAAAATAAATACATTAAGTGTATGTATATTTACCTTTTCCGCAGGGGGTTAAAAGGCAAGGTCAAGCCAGCGCACTAGGATAAAGGTATTCCGGGCTACAAAAAAGATCATGTGTACATATATGACGTGACATTCTGTGCTTAATCTATTCGTTTTTACATATTTATTTCTAAAAAAAAAAAAAATGTTTAACATTTGAGGCTTAAAATTCCAGGGTATTCAGAGGAAATTGAAATTCATGAAATATTTGCTTAATTAGTGTCTAATAACTACGGATCAAATTTAATGTAAATATGAAATACTAGAAAGGAGACGCAACGTTGCCCGGGATTGAATGATGATCAACGAATGTTTCACACTTCCATATTTTTATTATCATCGAAATCGGTGAAATCGCCTATTTTTCAATCAAATCGATTGATTGCCTGCTCTAGTTGGGGACCCATCGTGGTGCACTGGGAGCAAGCTTCACATGCTTCCTCGGAGTGAACTATTCTACAATACATTGTAGTCCACATTGCACTGTAGAAAACTTACTGTTGATTTTATGAAATAAATATTTATGTATCTATTGGCTTGAATTAAAGTTTAAAATGCAAAAGTCAAGTATCGTGGTTCAATTGTGTTCTAAACAGAAACAGTTTTGTTGATTTTATATGCCTTGTCCGTCTGCGTGTACGGTGATAATGTTTTGAATCAAAGTTTAAAATGAAAAGTCAAGTATCATGGTTCCGTTGTACTTTCGACAGAAACATTCATATCGAACGCGCCTCTGTCATATCAAAGGACCTATTATTGATTTTATCTGTCGCGCATTTCTGCTTGTGTGATAATAAAACTTCTAAAATGTACTTGTTAGGCTGTGTTAGGTGTTAACTGTGATCAAAAGCGCCTGTTCCATTTTATCGGATGTTTTTGATTATCGATTATCGATACTTATCGAAGACATTTCCAGACAAAGCCTAATAACACTGCCAGATACATAAAGTATATTTGTGTGAAATTTCTTAAAAATCAACCCATCCCTTTCAGGGTCCATAGGGAACGAACTCACAAACACACAAAGTTCTTTTTATATAATAGAAAAAAGAAACTGCGCTTATTTTAAATAAGACGCTCATCATCTGTTTAATCAGAAAACATACATCCACAAATTCCAACTCTTCCATACCAATAGTAGGGCAACGTTAACGTGCTAGCTTCAAAGCTAGCTGATCAACAGAGCTTTGATGAAAATCCGATCGTTAAATTACTAGCAGGAGTTGCTCTATTTTTGATTCCCAGTCTATTAAAGCCATGAATCACATTAAACAAAAAGAAATATTATTTTATTCTTTAAAAGTATTTTACTTTAAGGAAGCATGTGTGTTTGTAATCGAAAATCATGCGGTTATAAATAAAACCGGTGATCTTTTTACACAAAACCAATCCACTCATTCATTCATTTCGAATGAATGAGATGATTCTACTGTTGGCATTTGTTTCCCCCGATATCTTTCTAGTTAGAGTTCTCCTTTAAAAGACATCGAGTACTTATAGTAATGACCACGTTAATGTGGCAAATATCTTAAGTGAGAATGTTTTAGTAGAAATCAGAAGCTCACAGTATTAATGCCGGTGTCCCTCAGGGATCCATCCTGGGCCCAACTCTTTTCCTGATCTACATTAATGATCTTCCAAATCATATCCTTACATCATTTGTAGACATTTATGCTGACGACACTACCATTTATGGTACCACATCTAAGACAGTAAACGACCAAGTTCTCTCCAATTCTCTCTCCTCTGATCTTGAGCACGTAGTGCAATGGGGAAAGGAGTGGCTGGTTACTTTTAATGCATCTAAAACCAAGCTTCTCTCTTTACATCATCAACATTCTAATTCACATTTGTCATCAATTGAAATGAATGGCTCTCGTCTTCAGGAGGCCTCAAGTTTTGACAAGCTTCTGGGCTTGACCATTACTCCTGATCTTAAATGGAACACGTATATCAAATCTGTTGCCAAGGCCGCTGGAAAAATGGTGGGATCTTTCTATCGATCCAGTAGATATCTCACTGCTGATGCTATTCTCTACCTATATAAGAGCCAGGTACGTCCAAGGATGGAATACTGTTGCCACATCTGGGCAGGAGCTGCTAGAAAGGACTTGTCCTGCCTTGATAGAGTTCAAAATAGACTTCGTAGCCTCGTAGGAGATGTCCTTTTCTCCTCCTTGCAACCTCTATCTCACAGAAGAGATGTTGCGAGTTTGTCTCTGATGTATCGTTATTTTCATGGGAAGTGTTCAACTGAGCTTCAATCTATGGTCCCCCCTCGCCAAACTTTCACAAGAAACACTCGTATAGCTGTAAACACTATCAATAATTTCCCCCACTCTTTATCTGTGCCTAAACCTAAACGTAGATTCCATGAACAAAGCTTCTTTCTTAGAACTGCACGCCTGTGGAATTGTCTTCCGTTTTCCTGCTTTCCGGCTGACTACAATATGGTTGTGTTCAAGTCTAAAGTAAATAAGTTCTTGATGAGCCGATCCATATAAGTTATTAAATTTACCAAATTTTCATTACTAATGATTACTATATTGACCAATTTCTACTGTACACTCTTTAACCCTTATCCTTGAGTGGCCTCTGGGCCTTCATAATGTGGTGATGCCTTTGTAAAAAAAAAAAAAAAAAAAGAACGAACTGAATTCGAACTAGGCACATCCAGCTTGTCAGTCCGCATCGTAAACCACTTATCACCCCCCCAAACCGATAAATAATAATATATCTAGTATTATTTAACGGCATGTTCCTTTAAAAATATTCCGAATTTGTTAAACAAAAATAGACATCAAATCGCAATTATAGTGCAATAACCACTGCCTTTAACACCATGTTTGTATTAATACATTCCCTTCGAGTTTCTTGTCTCCTCTTCTTCCTTTGAACACTATAATGAATCAAATGTTATTTAAAAAAATTTTTTACATCATGTTCCTTCTAAACAAAATTCGAATTCTGGCAAAAACAAACTATAACTGTAAGTGATACAGTATAGTGGGATGGCCGGTGTCGTTAACGCCATGTTCTTTTATGTTATCTTTCAAATTTTATCAACATAATCACAGACACGAAACCTTCATTATAGTAACGCTATTTCACTTTAATATAATTGGATTTGGAGGATTGTGGTTTGTATAAATTTCAATATTTCTACACGTTTGAGTCGCCAAAAGCCGGTTTCACTTGTATAAATTCCCTCCTCGTGAAATTCTTCATCAGAAATGGATCAAATGAGCGCAGCTTCTTTGAAGACAGTTACATTACATGTTTGACAATTGAGAAAATTGTTTGTTATCTCAGTAAGAAATTTAGAAAATGATTCTGTGTTTGAATGCTTAAATTAAAGAAGTAGAAATCAAATTGAATTACTTTTTACTTTTTACAGCAAACCCTTGTGGATATAAACCTTGCAAGAATGGCGGTAAATGTTTAAATGATGGATATAAATTCAGATGTATTTGCACCGCTGCCTTCACCGGACACACTTGTGTTGAACGTGAGTTAATTTGATTAATCCTTTCATCACACACACACACACACACACACACACACACACACACACACACACACACACACACGCACGCACGCACGCACGCACGCACGCACGCACGCACGCACGCGCGCGCGCGCGCGCGCGTGTGTGATCGCGCGTGTATTGTGTTAAACATAGTTATATCTATATAATTATAAAACTCTGTGGACGGTCCGACCGCCCTTGTCTATCAACACTATCATAGTGAAGCAACCTGTATTTAGTAAAATTCACAAACCCTTCCACAGTCAAACCATATTGCATATAAATAAACTTCAGTCTTTGTTTAACTTGTAGACATAGTTGCAATCATGGAACTATGTTTTGTCATGTTTTGGTTTCGGTTTCCATTCAAGCTGATCGCACTCAAATCATATCTTTTTTTTTTTATTTTGAAATCATAACTATATATTGGGTTCAATATAATATGAGATAATTGACTCTTCTTATAATAAATATGCAATCTGCGTAAATTAAAATATCATATTTAAGCGTATTTTATGACCGGGTTACACGGAATCCCCTGTTAGTATAAATATATAGGTATGCTTTCCTTTCTTTTTCTTATATTGTGAAGAAAAAAAGTGAAATTGTAAAATCTTCTATGATTATGGCGGATGGCACCAAAAGTCTCAGAGAAAAAAAAAATATTTAAAAAAACATTTTTCATTTCATAAAAAAATATACAGCAGTTTTCAGTTTTCTAAAACTGTTTAATCAATCATACAAAATAATGCTTTCATAGAATGTGACTAATTTTATTTTACTCAATTTTCACGCCAACCACGCGAGACACATCAGACCTGATTCTGATACAATCGTCAACAACATTTGACATAAAATATTTCTTTTCTAGTGACTACCACCTTGGACTTAACAATACATACATACATACATACATACATACATAGAGAGAGAGAGAGAGAGAGAGAGAGAGAGAGAGAGAGAGAGAGAGAGAGAGAGAACTTGAATGCCTACTAGACACTATCCTTGAGTGTCTAAGGTCTCTCTGTACAGGGGTGTGTCAGACCAACCTGGCATAAGGATACTTTTCCCTATAAGTAAACCCTGACCAAATATTCAAAATCAAATAGTATTCGAAGTCCAAATAAGATCTCTTTTCTATAGCTAACCCACATAAGCTTTTAAGAGGAATGGTGCACCTTCTCCAAGTGATGTTACCTCAAGTAATAACGTGAGGCTGGATACTCCTCCAGACTAGATAAATTCTTGTCCTGGAATCTAGTGAGACCAAGAGACCAAAACGAAAGATATACTACAACGTATGGAAATGGTTAATTGTGGAGAAGAAAACGATGTTCCCAATTTCTTTACTAACTCAGTATTTGAGAGATAAAGAACTTTAATGGAACATTCGAATATCTATGTATCTCATATAGACTTCAAGTGTTAGCCGCAGGTAGTGGGCTCCTTGATTTCTGAGAACTTTGACTGAAGTAAAATAAAACAAAATATAAATACCAGAAGGGAGACCCGACGTTGCCCGAGACTAAATTAGGATCAACGAATGTTCCACACTTCCACTAGTTGGGGGCACACCGAAGTAAGAGGAAGCTTCACATGCCTCCCCGTGTAGTGATTTAGTCCACAATACATTGTAGTTTACATTGCACTGTAGAGAACTTACCGTTGCTTTTATATTTTCATATAATGGCTTGAATTAAAGTTTGAAATGCAAAAGTCAAGCATCATGGATCAACATTCATTTTCAATGTGCCACTGTCTTATCAAAGAAGCTACTGTTGATTTTATATGCGGGGCCCTTTTGTTTGCGTGGTGATAAAACTTTCCAAATGAATTTGTGATGTAAGACTGTATAAGAGTGTTAACTTTACTCAAGGTCGTACTGTTCCTTCTCTAATTGAATTTTGTCGATTATCAATTTACAATATTCACCAGACGTATTCTGATATAAAACCTATCTAAGAATACTTCCAGACACATTTGCCTGAAATTTAAAAAATCGGTGTAGCCTTTGCATAGCTCATAGAGAAAGAACTCACGCACACACACATACACACAGACAAAGTGTCCTATATATATATATATATATATATATATATATATATATATATATATATATATATATATATATATATAGTTTTGTCTAGTCGTTCCAAATGTAAAGACTCCTATTTCTTAACTAAAAAAGTTAAAGAGCTCAAATAAGCTACCTTTTGTGATTCCAAATTTATTTTTCTACATAGTCACCACCATTTTCAATGAACTTTTGCCAAGAATTCAATGATTCATATTTGCTTCTGACGCACGTCTATGACAGGGTAGCCTTTTTAGAGTCTAATGCCGTCAACATCTGCAACAAAGAGATGAAAATTTCAGATCATGAATGCATAAGGTCAGTCATTTTAACAATGCAATTTGCAACTTCCTCCGATCCATTTGGCCGGAATAAAAAAAAAAGGAGGTATTACTTTTGGAGCGCCCCTAGCAGTAAATAATAAATGAAAGCCTATTTTTTTTTATTGGTAATTTTTGAATATTTAATAATAATAAATAAATAAAACGGTAAAATTTGATATCTATTTTATTTATTACTTTTGCAGCAAATCCATGTGGACTTAAACCTTGCAAAAACGACGGTGCTTGTTCAAATATCGGGGAACATTTCAAATGTGTCTGCAAACCTGACTTCATGGGACCAACTTGTATTAAACGTGAGTAATCTTATTTCGATTTCGCTTTCTAGATTGACATCTCAATGGCAGAAGAAGAAGGAAAGAAAAGGCGAGAAAATAAAATCATGCGGTGGCAATAGCGACTTGGAAGCATGACCTGGCGCAAGATAGACTTTTAACCACATGGTAGCATGACAAAACTTTTAAGCACTTGTCGGTGCGACAGAAAATTTTAAACAAGATGCAATTCGAACATTTAACAAAATTGTCAGAGGATTGTATGCCCTGGGGCAGGGAGCTGTAGACATAGCAGCTGGTTGTAGTTGTGGACTAGGAAACACTTAATTGATCCCAAGAGGAAAAGCAAGGATGTTACCATATCTTAATCTCTTTTGATAACCTTTGCACATGACTACCTTATTGCAACAGTCGCTTACCACTGATTTCTTGAATGTAGGTGGCAATAAGTTTAGCAATGTCCCAGCAAATCTGATAAATGTTTTCCTCGACTCTTTCATTGTCCTTGATCTTAAAGACTAGATTGTGTTATTTCTCACAACGGAAATATCCCTTGGCCCCCCTCTTTCACCCGATTTGAGTGCTTGTGACTATTTTTTATGGGGTTATCTTAAAACGAAAGTGTTTGAAAGTGACCGACCTAGAACAGTTCCGGCTCTCAAAGAACGTGTTGCAAACGAGATTGAGGCAATACCGGTAAATATGCTGCCAGAAGTCATGGAGAACTTTTACACCCGAATCCAAAAATGCCATGCCATTTGAAAGAAATAATTTTTAAAAGTAGTACTACTACTAGTATACTCAGAGTTTGGGCACCAAATTTTAATTCCTAATATTAAGTTGCAAATTTAGTTGCTTCCACTTCATGAATTCCTACTCATCCCCTATCTTCCATTAACAATGAAAATGAAAAACATAGTAATGTCCTTGTTAATCACTTCGAGGAGTGTGACTTTTCAGTAGACATATAACCTACTAAATAACTGATTAACATTAACTACCCATGCGGGGTTGCAGAAATACCTTGTTTAGGACCCAGGCGTGGGGAGAAACATCTTGGTACTGATCGATCCGTAGATCATCCCAGATCATCTGTGTAGGAGAAGTAAAACTTTAAAGCTAAAGCTAGGGGAGGGAGGCCTCTTCAGTCCCGGACGACAACCTTCCTAGAGCTTGTGACTCAAACAAATTACTGGTTGACAAACCTAAACTGCGTAAGGAGGAGATAGGCTCTGTCTATCGCCTGGCTTTCATACTCCTTTGCCTATTAGCTAAGCATAGAGGTGCTATCACAGGGACTCGACAGTATCACCCAGTGGTCGGCCTTGTTTCCTGACTAGGGCAATGAACACCATTTTTCCCGCTCCCGCTACATCTCACCCCCCTAAAAAAAAATGGACACTGTGGGGTTACTTCAGTACCATATACGCCGGTACAGTTGGGCTGGGCTGACTTTTGGTTGATTTTCCGACTGATAGTACAGGGCTCTTACTTTTTAGTAGCGCTTAAAGCGGCTGCTCCATCAACACTTGTATATTATCAGGATGTTTGTAGTCCTATGTCTCGCATGAAAAGAGACCCTGCACTTATCCGTGGTGGGCTTTCCTGAGGCCACAATCCTGTAGGTGAGGAGACAGTTGATGGTCTACTTGTATTGCATGTCTGATATTCTACACAATCACTTGCCTAGCACCCCTCACTCATCCTAACTAAAAAATTTAAATTAAATAAAATAAAATGACAGTTCAATCAAAAATTACGTTTAAACCAGGAACAAACTCAAAGAAAACCAATCTGTCTCTTCCCTTGAGGCTTGCATTTACAAATATCCGCGGGTTTAGAACAAACTTAAATGATGTTGAATCATTTCTCTTAGTAAACACCCCAGATATCTTAGCATTAATGAAACTAACCTACACTCCTCCATTCCCTCTAACCATTTTAACATGCTTGGTTATATCCCACTCTACTGTAAGGACTCAGACAGACATATGCACGGGCTTGGAGTCTATATTCGTAACACCCTCCCCCTGACTAGAGAAAAAAACTAGAATCAGACGACCAGGCTTTTATGTGCTTCAAACTAATATTAAACATAATATTAGCTACTTGTATTTTCTCTACCGCTCTCCCTCAACCCAGGACTGTACTCTAATAAACAAAGTCTCTGACAGCATAGATATAACACTCTCCCTCGATACTAGCGCACAAGTACATGTATTTGGTGACCTCAATGTCCACCAATTGGCTTGGATTTTCTACTTACACAGACGTAGCTGGTAGCACAATACATAGCTTCTCTATATCTCATTCCCTATCACAGACGGTCACATTTCCGACACGTTTCCCAGACCAGCAAGATCAACATGCCTCACTTCTATATCTATTTCTGACCACAGTTCCCAATGATTGTATAACGAATGCCCACAACCACGGCCGCCGAGAGTAAGAAGAAGGCCTGTTAACTGAAAAATGCCTGCAGGCAATGTAGGTAAGATTTGTCAGACTGTCAGTACTATATGAGGGCCATTTGAAAAAGAGCAATAAAACATTTTAAAAAAAAGGAACACAGTTCAATTAATACTGAAACTGAACTTTATTCAATATAAAATATAAATATTATCTCTGTAAAATTAAGTAATTTTAAAGCAATATACAATTTAATACTGATAAAACTGAATTATGAATCTAGGGAACAAATAATTAAAGAAACATTAAACACAAATATTTTTGGGCCATCGGAACAAGATCACAGCATAGTATCTGTTTTGATGCTACGCTTCACCTTTTCTGTCCTCGGTCGGTGGAGCAGAAATATTTCATGACTAAGATTATTTTTGTTCCTATCCAGAGTGCTCTTTATTGGGAAGCTGGATTTTGCCACAAGATTATATGTTGAAATATTTAAATAACTTTTACTTTAAATACAGAAATTATATTTAAAGTTTTGGTTTTCTGTTCTTCTATGTCCATTTTTCCCCCATGTTTTTCATCAAAATGTGTAGCGTATTAGTTGTCTCACAGGCCATCATCGGTGATCCCTCACCGGCAGTAATCTGTGGTGTTCCCTGGAGACCAAGTGACAACAAGTCTCCCCAGATTTCCAGTGTTCTCCACCTCTTGACCACTTGTGCAGATGATTGCATGTTATCACAACAGCTGTTGTCACTCATTTCTCGTTGGCATCGGCCATTGGTGTTTCCTGGGGTTTGGGTGACAAAATGTCTCCCCAAGGTACCAGATTTGAACTACACACTTCCAGTGGCGATTTCGTTAGTGTTCTCCCACCTCGGTCTTTCCATCCTCCCTGGCCCTTCACAACTAGTTAGAGTGGCGCCGGTCGATGTCATCTACACCAGTTTTTTATTATTATTACTATTATTATGATGATGATAATAATAAGGGTGCTTGTGCAGTGTACGCACGTGTATTTTAAATAGTATTTTCAAGTTAAATTAAATCTTGGGTTTGTATTACCGTACACATAGATTCGAAAAAGTGGTCAAAAATTAAATATATACCAAATAAATGTTATCAAAGGCAAGATAAGTTACTCTTCTACCTATCTGGAAAGATTTTAATGGTTTTACTCACTTTAAAATGTGTAATCGCTTCGTAATTTATAAATTGTTTATTGATATATTTTATTTGTTATATATTTGTTTTTTAACAACTTTTTCGAATCTATGTGTATAGTAAAAGAAACCCGTCATGTAAATCATTTACAATTAAAATGTTATAAAAAAACAAAAACTTAAAGTTTAAAATTTATTTCAAAGAAATGAATTACGCGCGGTGCTAAAATATTGAAAATTCACCGATCATAAAGAAACTGCCGTTAAAAAATGCTAACTATATTTGGAAATACCCAGGGAAATGTTTTATTTGTTATAAAAAAAAACGGGCTGAAAAATATTATATAAAAATTGTTTGCTTTACAGTAAAAAAATAAATAAAATGAAATATTCGACTTTCTCCGATAGAAATTAAAGGTTCAAAAACTAGTTCACTTACTATATTTTGTTAGATTAAAATTCTTCCATTGTGCAATTAAAATAATTATTATCCAAATGGAGAATTGTTCTTTCCTTTTAGAACATACATGGACAATCAGTAACACATATTGGTAGCCATGGACAATCGGTAGCCATATTTTTTTTGCCTGATACTGTGACCACGTGTTTGATTACCGGAAGCTGTCTATACCTACAAGTTAATCAGAAAGTGACGTTACGCTGTTATGTGCATTGGCCTTCTTTACTCTCGGTAGCCATGCCACAGCCCACTTGGGAATGCTGATCACGCTGTGATATTGGTAGAAATCACCCTTAATTCTCGACCCAAAACTGAAGACCTACTGCTCAAAACAACGAGATATTACAAAAAAGCTGACTGGGAAGCCATCAAGGATCTTATCAGAGATGCCCCATGGGAAAATAACTTTTCTCTTCCAGCTGAACAGTGCACAAATGAGACCACTGAATGGTCCAAAACTGTAATTACTCAAAGGCAGCCTCCATACCACAGATTCAACCAAAATAAGTCCAGTTCAAACAGACAGAAGTATATAGAAGCTAGAAGTAACTGTAAGAGAGAAATAGCGACAACTAAGACAGAATACACTGAAACCACCAGAAAATGCACCAAAGCACAGAAATTAGGAACCCATGATTTTTGGAAAATATACAACAGTGTAGTAAATAATGGGCAGTCAACGATTCCCCCACTATCAAACAATTATGAGGTTGTTTGCACGGCAACCGAGAAGGCTAACCTGCTTGCCAGTCAATTTGCCTCAAACTCCACAGTGGACCTGGCACACCACTCCTTCGCTGACTTTCCTTTGTGGACAGACGTCACACTAGATGAGTTGAAAATCACCCTTCTTCATGTACATGGTATAATAAAAAACCTAAACACATCAAAAGCATGTGGACCCGATTTCATCCCGACTGTGCTATAACTGAGGTTGCTCCAGTTCTCTCCAAACTTTACAACAAATGCCTTAACGAATCTTGCTTTCCTGACTGCTGGAAAACCGCTTCTGTGGTACCAGTTTTCAACAATTCCGGCGAAAGAACTGACCCATAAAATAATCGCCCCATTAGCCTTTTTTCCGCTTTTCGCCAAAATATTTGAGTCCTTAAATAATCAAGCTCTAGTCCATCACCTTACAGCTGCTAAACTCCTGACCGACAATCAATATGGATTTAGGCAAGCTCGTTCCATAGCAGATATCCTGTAATCTCTGAATGTATATACTGTTTACTGGATAAAACAGGGGAGGGTAGAGCGGTAGCCCTCGATATATATATATATATTTATTTTTTTATTTTTTTTTACACAGTGATCACCACTTATCAAGGCCCGGAAGCCACTCAGGGATAAGGGTTATTGCAAGTACATTACGTTAGTGTGGAGATTTGATGAAGTGTTTACTTAAGGGGGCGGTTCATTAGGAATTTGTTAACATTGGACTTGAACACATCCAAGTTGTAGTCCGGTGGGAAGCAGGCTGACGGAACAGAGTTCCACAGGCTTTTGATAGGGTATGGCACGATGGTCTTCTAAGGAAAATTAGATCATATGGTATCACTGGAAGAATACATAATGTAATTAAATCCTTCTTAAGTAAGAGAAAAATCCAAGTTATCCTCAGTGGTCGTACATCTAAACAATATGGTATACATGTGGGAGTACCTCAGGACCTTTATTATTCTTGATATGCATTAATGTCCTCCCTGATAAAATCGTTTCTGAGATGAGTATATTTGCTGATGACACTACTCTCTATAACAGGCACGAGAAGAAAACAAATGAACATATAACTAAGGAAATGACAGAAACAGTAGAGGATGACCTCCAATCTATAGGGAAATGGGGACAAAAATGGATGGTCACATTTATGCTGCCAAGACTAAACTTGTCTCCTTCAATAATTGCAAGAAACCTTCTCTACCACCAATAGCAATGGTCAAGAACACATTACCCGAAAGTACTTCTTGTAAACTTCTCGGCCTAATGTTTGCGAGGAACATGAACTGGAGTAGATACATTGAGAGCATTGCTAAGGCTGCTCCAAAGAAGGTAGGCTCTCTCTACCGAGCTAGAAAGCTACTTACACCTGAAACTATCTCGTACCTCTATAAGGCCACCATTCGTCCATGTATGGAGTATTGTTGTCACATTTGGGCTGGTTCATCTGCTACTTGTCTCTCAATCCTTGACATGGTCCAAAAGAGAGTCGTCAACCTGATAGGTCCTGAACTGTCATCTAAGCTTCAGCCTCTGTCCCATCGACAAAATGTTGCATCCCTCTGCCTGTTCTACAAGCACTTTAACGGTGAATGCTCTGACGAACTACAAGCACTTGTATCCCCTCGACGTGAATAGCCCCGATCGGAATTCTCAATTCCAAATCTAGCTTTGCAAGTTCGAATCCTCGGCTATCTCATCTCATATTTACTCACTTACAAGAACAGGCGGCTGTTCTTTAACAATATTAGATATAGCAATTTTGTTTTTTCCTCATCTGTAACGATAAACGCAAGGAATATTAAATTTTCTGATTAATAAGTTCGAGTGACAATATGAGAAGAAAGGAAGAAATCTGTAATAAGGTGCAGATGTCCAAGAATGAAACATTGGAGTTTATTAGGAGTGAAAAAACATGAACAAGTTTGGCACGACAACCTAAAACTTCACATTGCAGAATCATTGCTATTACTATATATTAAGCTCCCCTTTATTATCAAACTTTTAGAACTATCCGGCGGTACCCTATGCAAACGTTTAAATATTTCTATTAAAGCTTCTATCTTTCTATCCGTTTCTATATCTTTTCCTCCTTTGTTTCCAGTTTTCTCCCTCTTCCGCCTTACCCTCTTTCTCCTCTGTTCAATCCATTCCTCTCTCTTGATACACACACGCAGACCATTCTTCCATTATATATATATATATATATATATATATATATATATATATATATATATATATATATATATATATATATATATATATCCCTTGAGGAATGAGTTGGTATAAGGTAAGTAACTCCTTCATTAAACTTCAGTGTTACTCCCTTTTAGTTAGTATATATATGTGGGTATTCGGAGGGTTTTTTTGTTTTACATGCAAACATTATTTTTTATCTTATAGATAATTTTATAATAATTCATTTGAAAATATTTTGTGCTCATTATTTTTCAGCCAATCCTTGTGGCCTGAAACCCTGCAAAAATGGCGCTGAATGTATTAATGAAGGAAAAGAGTATATCTGTAAATGCAAACCTGGATTCATGGGAAAAACTTGTGTCGAACGTGAGTTTCATTTTCTCTTGTTGTTGTTGTTGTTGTTGTTGTTGTTGTTGTTGTTGTTGTTCTAGACATTTCATTTTTTTTTTAAATTATAAACTTGTGAGATTTTAAAAAGTATTTTAAAGTTAGTATCATTGACTTTTTCTTACAGAAATAATATGCATTAGAATAATTTATTACTGTTATCAGATTCACCGGGGTAAAATATTTTTAAGGTAACATCAATTTGATACACCGCTAACACTATATACATGTGTCTAAAAAACATTAGTTTAAAAAAAAAAACCAATAACGCTAAAACTGTATTTCTGATAAAAATAATAAAACTTATAAATAACTCAGTTGATAGAACCTAAGAGTAAAGATCTGAAAGTTTGGTTTTCAATTTACAGTCATGGCATCCATTTTATTTGTTAGGAACTTATTTATTAATGCCATATTCTCCATTTCTAGAAGTAGTCAAGGTCTCTGATATTTCGAAATTAGACAAATTCCAATATGAATTTAGTATATTGTGATTGACAGGAAAATCTCTTATTAATAACTGAGTTTCATTTTCTGTACTATTATTAATTGTGTTTTAAGCATTTCAGTTTTTTATTATAAACTTGTGAAGAATTTGAAAATTTAAGTTTATATCATTACCTTTTTCTCAGAAATAATATTCATTAGAATAATTTATTATGTTATCAGATTCACCGGCGTCAAATATCTTGTACGTTACAATATTTTTTTCTGCACCGTTTACTCCAAAAATCATAATTTATTAAATATTATTAATAACATACAAATTTATTTCTGGATTTATGGGGGAAAAACGTGTTGAATGTGAGTTTGTTACTTGGAAAAGTGTTTTCACTCGTCAAAACGGATGTGAGATTTAACAAAAACGTTCAAGAGCTACGAAGACCGGATTGGTACCATTAAAATGAGCGACCTTTTGTGTTCCAGAATTTATTTTTCTGCATAGTTACCACCATCTCGATGCACTTTTACCAGTCTCTTTTACCAGTGCCTTGGTCGTAAATTTCACTCACATCTCTGGTGCTACTCTGAAATCGACAAACTCATCTCCTAACTGTACTTACATCAACTACATCGGCCTCGTAAACGTTCAACAGGCACCGGTGAATGTTCATCGGTTCAGTATTTTCTGTGAAAAAATTCAGTGACGCATCTCTGCTTTTGGCGCACGTCCATAACAGGGGTTGCTTTCAAAGAGTATCACAACGTCAATATCTGCAACAGGGAGAAAAAACTTTTCAAGTCATGACTGCATGAGTTCATTCATCATAACAATGCAATTTGCAGTTCCCTCTGATTCATTGGAGCAAAATAAAAAATAGGAGGTCTTACTTTTGGAACGTCCCTGGTAGAACTGATGTGTACTCATACGAGGTGTCTTTAATAAGTTTCCAGACGTTTTTCATATGCTCACTTTTATTGATAGAAAACATATGAAACTTTAATACTCTTTGAAGTAATCTCCTCCGGCTGCAACAACTTATTAAGGACCCATGGAAGTCCTCTTGTGTGAGCGTATCAGTGACCCTCATCAGAGCCTCTTTCATCTCCTCAATTATCTCATAACAGCCTCTAAGGTTTTCCTTGAGCTTAGGGAATAACCAAAAGTCACAAAGTCTGTGTTATAGGGAAGGTGTCTTGATGCCCATCTTGGTCAAATAGTCTGTGACAAGGATGTGGTTGTGAACTGGTGCATTTGCTCAAATCTTCCGCATCTTTAGTTCCTTGAAAAGAATTGTGTGAACAGTTCAAACACTAACATCAAACTGTGCACTGATTGTCTCTATAGACCTACGACGGAAATTATTTGGCCAAGCAACTCTAGTGCTCTGATTTTCTTTATTCCTCTCACGCCTCTCATCATCCCTCACAGACTCTTAGAATTAATTTCTATTCTTTTACAGCGAACCCCTGTGGACTATCGCCATGCAAGAATGGTGCGAAATGCTTTAATGATAAACTGACATTCAGATGTGAATGCACTGACGAATTTATGGGAAGGACTTGTGTTGAACGTAAGTACAAAATTGATGAAAGACTTTTGCTAATTACCTTTATTTTTCAAGCTTTTCTTTTATATATTTTATTTATATTTATTATAACATTTGATGCAATCTCTGTCATCGTAAAGAAAATTTTCCCTATTTTATTGGCAAGTATAGCTTTCTATCTAAAAAAAACTTCAAGTGTAAATCTATTTCGCCATCGATCTTGGTCAATCATTGATGTGCATTTTCAGAAAATATACGTTTGTATTGTTTTCATTAATTTTACATTTTATCAGACTCGCCATTTTCTGCAAACATGGTCATCAATACAGAAAGTCGTAAGGATTTTCACTCTCCCGTTAAAATCTACTTCCCCTAGCATCCACATTGCAAGGTAGTCTTAATCATAGGACATTTTTTTTTGTAACACCGTTCATAGTTTAATCTTGCTAAAAACAAAACACACACTGCATCTACACGTTTTAATTGGCTATTCCAAGCACTTTCTAATTCTTTTCCAGAATTTACCCTACATTAAAAACAAAAATTAAAAAAAAATCTATATGATGCACGATTTCTAAACGACTAAAAATGGTCAGGAGAATGTTATTGTCAGGGATCAGGCAGACTAAATCAATCGTGTTGCTCTTCATGTCACGGACTTTTCTGGCCTCGTCTCTTTATGCTATATCTCTGTAAACACGATACACCATGCCTGATTCTATATATTTAATAGCGTGTTTCCAATCAAAATCAGTTTATGGTATGTCTCCGGGCATGTTAACTATACTTAGAATTGATTATAGGGTCTTCAACACGCGTACCTTCTTCTAAAAAAGTCCAATTCAAGTTAGATATGTTTGGTATAAAAGTATTCAATACATACATACATATGTCTGTCTGTCTACCCCCTCTCTCTCTATATATATATGTATATGCACATACATACATACATACATACATACATACATACATACATGTATACATACATACATGTATACATACACACACATGCATGTATATATATATATATATATATATATATATATATATATATATAAGTGGCCTTGTCTGTATGTTTGACTATGTGATGAACCGTTTCTATCAAACTACTTTGTCAATTTTTTGGTCTACAGACTTGAAACTTGATATATATATGAAATGTGTATCCATGGAACCAATTCGATTTAGTTCTTAACCAGTAAACATACCTGCTGAAGTAAACATACCTGCTAAAGAGTAATAATTGAAACGTATTAGGCGTAAGTCGTCATAAAATGCTCTTTACGCATGCACAAATATGCGTTTTTATCTTTAACAACGTTATTTCTTTTTTGGTTTTTATTTGAGATCAGGCGGTAATGAATAAGGCTGGAGAGCTACATGTTTTCATTTCGTAACTAGTTGATAGCACCAAGTCATATTTTTGTTTTACTTTTGAAATCACTACTATATATTAGGTACAATATAAGTATGAATAGAGTATTGGCTCTATAACAGTAAATATGAAATTTGCATCAATTAAAATATCATATGTAAGCATATTTTATAATCGGGCTACTACTATATATTGGGTACAATATAATGATCAATAGAAAAATGATAAGAACTGGATGATGTAGTTGCCATAGTCACTGTTGACTCTAATACTTTTGGACTAATCTGGATTAATCGTCAGGGATACTTAATACCGAATTGATTTCAGAACATTAAGTGTGTTTATTTCTGCGCGCTAAATCACTTATAGATAGTCGAAACTATAACATAACTTTTATTAATTATATTATTGTATTATCTTTTAATGCTCAATTCGGAGTAGGGGGGTGTAGTATATCTTCTGTGGTTATGATACCATTCTCTTAGGCATTATCTCCTCATTTAGGGAGTAGTGTACATTTGTCACAAGAACATCCTCCCAGGCATTAATTACCTTCTCTTTTTGAGAGAAAGGTAATGTAGTATCTTTGCTGTTGCTATTATCCCATCCTTCCAGGCGTCACCTACCCTTAGCAATAGGCTAGTAAAAATATCCGACCAGCGGTCGCATATCTGTGCTAGTTATATTTTATATAACGACCGGTGTTATGAACAACATGCTCATTTAAATATTATTCCAATTTTAGTGACAGACACAAAATCACCATTATAATTATGAATTTCCATATAGCTATGATGATCTAAATTTACTTAAATATTCTCTTTTTTTTCTATTTGCAGCAAATCCGTGTGGACTTAAACCTTGCAAAAATGATGCTAAATGCATCAATGAAGGGGAACAATTTAAGTGCGTATGCAAAGTTGGCTTCATGGGATTGACTTGCGTCGAACGTAAGTAAACTATTCTAAATCAAATATAATAAGCTGAGTCTGATCTGCAATTTTGGTTTACTGCTGGCAATAAAAATAAATTTGACTTTCTAATAAGACATACGTTTACTGTTAGACGAATAAATTTCAAGTGGCACGCTAATATGACTCTATCGGTGGATGGGATGGACAGCGGTGTGAAGACAAACTTTTGGTTCCAATTACTTGTTTCACCACGTGACCAAAAAATGACAAGATGGCAGCTTTAATGCGGATAAGTTTATATATCCAGAGAAAACAGGTATTCTAGACCGTGCATAAAAACAACGTCCATGGCGCTTAATTTTTATCAGCATGTCAAACCTTCAATATCATTTTTATCAACATGTCACACCTGTAATATCATTTTTATCAACATGTCACACCTGTAATATCATTTTTATCAACATGTCACACCTGTAATATCATTTTTATCAACATGTCACACCTGTAATATCATTTTTATCAACATGTCACACCTGTAATATCATTTTTATCAACATGTCACACCTGTAATATCATTTTTATCAACGTGTCACACCTGTAATATCATTTTTATCAACACGTCACACCTTCAATATCATTTTTATCAACATGTCACACCTGTAATATCATTTTTATCAACATGTCACACCTGTAATATCATTTTTATCAACATGTCACACCTTCAATATCATTTTTATCAGCATGTCACACCATCAATATTATTTTTATCAGCATGTCAAACCTTCAATATCATTTTTATCAGCGTGTCACATCTGCAATATCATTTTTATCAACATGTCACACCTTCAATATCATTTTTATCAGCATGTCACACCAGCAACATCATTTTTATCAGCATGTCACACTTGAAATATAATTTTTATCAGCATGTCACACCTGCAATATCATTTTTATCAGCATGTCACACTTGAAATATCATTTTTATAAACACGTCACACCTGCAATATCATTTTTATCAGCATATGACACCTGTGAATATCACTTTATGAGCATGTCACATTTATTTGAATCATCATCTCTATCTCTATGTTACACTTTTATCTTATATAGGATATTTATCAGCATATCACACTTATATTTGGAATATCATCTTTATCAGAATGTCACTTATATATCAAATAATATTTACATTAGCATGTCACAATAATTGCAGTGCATAGTAATATTTACATATAAAATATTTATTGTTACTGTAGTATTATGGTATTGTTCCATAGTATTAAAACAAGTAAATCATAAAAAAATAACATTTTTAAACTCACCCAATAAACTTCTTTTAAGCCTCTGATTGCATTATTATATGGTGTGTTTGTTGCATTATTTTATGGTGTGTTTGTTGCATTATTATATGGTGTGTTTGTCAAATTGATAGTATGACAATATATTGCTATCTTTACTTTTAGTCGTCGGGTTAGGGTTTAGGGTTTAGGGTTAGGGTTTGGCTTACTAGAAGTAAAAAGAAAACCTAATTATAAGAAGGCTTTTAAAAGAGAATACAAGACAGATAAAACATTAATATATAGAGAGGTTTGAAATATTAAAAAAAATCACAATATTTCATACAATAATTTTTTTACTTGTATAATTCATTCGTAAATCAAAATTATAATATCCAGCATTCATAGAACAGATGAATAATAATAAGATGTTGGTGTGGAAACCGATGGCATACCTTCAGGATTATGTTCAACATGTGTAAAAGACATTCTTTGTATCAGGATTTCTTAATAATAGCAATCCATTACTAATCTTATTTTCTTTTGTAATGATCTATCCTATTTCAGGAATAGATGAACTCCTGCAAATACTTTATGAAGAAGTTTCAAAGCCGTCGTAATGAGCAGCTTACATAGTTCAGAGACTCATGAAAGTTATATACCAGTTGAGGAACTGTTCTCGACAATCAGAAATTGAGCCTTTTCGGCGGCGTTTTATCTGTCAGTATTGGTTGTGGCTAGTCCTATGAGGTCCACCCTCTCACGCCTTGCCTCAACTCTTTCAGATGGAATTAGTTTATGCATAACTGCCTGCGATGCCTCGATCAGGGAATGCCGACAAGGCTGTCCAGACAATTTTTAATAGACTAGAGTATTCGTTCTTTAAAGGCTCCAGATAGATTCTGTCTAACTTCAGAACTTGTGTCACATCTTCCTGCGGTGGGAAGTCTTTATGTAAATCGGTAAATAAACACTCTTGTAAATATACCACCGATTTGTCTTGTTTATTATCTGTACTTCACAGTCTCAACATATAGAGTGGCGAGAAATCGATCGCAAAAATTCTGGATTATGTTTTATGTAGATATTCTTTGTGAGGATGTTTTACTAATTAGTAACCGCTTATTAAAGCTTAAAAGCCATTAGAGGATTAATGGTTGTTTTTTTATAGGCATCACTGCTTATCAAGGCCCAGGGGCCACTCGAGGATAAGGGTTAAAGAGTGTACAGCAGTCAATTGGACAATATAGTAATTGTCAGTAATAAAAATTTAGTAAATTTGTTAACTTAAGGGGAACGGCTTATCAAGAACTTATTTACATTGGACTTGAAGACAATCATAGTGTAGTCAGCTGAAACGCAGGAAAACGGAAGACAGGCGTGCAGTTCTAAGAAAGAAGCTTTGTTCATGGAATCTACGTTTAGCTTTAGGCACAGATAAAGAGTGGGGGAATTATTGATAGTGGTTTCACCTAGACGAGTGTTTCTTGTGAAAGTTTGGCGAGGGGGCACTATAGATTGAAGCTCAGTCGAGCACCTGCCATGAAAATAACGATGAAGCAAAGACAAACTCGCTACATCTCTTCTGTGAGAAAGAGGTTGCAGATGAAATGGGGAGACAAATACCTTAAAGATTTTTTTTATGGAAATAATTACGTATGGCCACTTGATGTAAGGAGCTGAAAAGAACGAAAGATGATTATCGCAATAACAACTGACCTTAGTCTTAAAAAGACCAATGTTGTAGGTAGGGCGAAAACAGTCAGCAGGAAGAGAATTCCAGAAGCTGCTGAAGTAAGAAGCTCTATCACAATCAAGTATTAAAACTGAATTACTAGATCAACAAGTCGAACGAGCTGGAACAAAAGAAGCAGAAAATAAATGATACAGTTCTTCTGATCACATGGCGTAATAGTATTTATAGAAATTACTAAACTAACATCACTTTGTGTGTGAGAGAGAGATGTTGCAAGGAAAAGGAAAGGGTGGAGGCAATTAAATTATAGATACGTTTATGCAATTTATCAAGAATTCTTAAATCGGACAGAGATTCACCAGCCCAAATATGAGAACAATACTCCATACATGATCTGATAGTAAATTGGTAGAGATAGAAAATAGCTTCTGGTGTGAGAAAGTGTTTAGAAAGATAGAAAGAATCCATGAGAATTGCACGAAGAAAAAGAATTGAAAGACACGAACTGATTCTTAATAAGAGGGTAAGCAATGCAAAAAGATCTATTCATAGAATTTCTGTTTAGTTTCATGTTAACGTTCTGCTTAGTTTTATGTTTAGGTTCTGCTTATTTTTATGTGTAGTTTCTATTACGTTTTATGTGTATGTTCTATTTAGTCTTTATACCTAGGTTTCGTTTAGTTTTATGCTTGGTTCCCGTTTAGTTTAATGTTTATGTTCCATTTAATTTTACGTATAGGTTCTGTTTTATTTTATGGTTAGGCTCTGCTTAGTTTCATGTTTAGGTTCTGTTAAGTTTTTATGTTTAGGCTCTGTTTTTTATGCTAAGATCCATTTAGTTTCATGTTTAGGTTCTGTTTAGTTTTATGTTTAGATTCTGTTTTTTATGCTAAGATCCGTTTAGTTTCATATTTAGGTTCTGTTTAGTTTTATGTTAAGGCTCTGTTTTTTATGCTAAGATCCGTTTAGTTTCATATTTAGGTTCTGTTTAGTTTTATGTTAAGGCTCTGTTTTTTATGCTAAGATCCGTTTAGTTTCATATTTAGGTTCTGTTTAGTTTTATGTTTAGATTCTGTTTTTTATGCTAAGGTCCGTTTAGTTTCATATTTAGGTTCAGTTTAGTTTTATGTTTAGATTCTGTTTTTTATGCTAAGGTCCGTTTAGTTTCATATTTAGGTTCTGTTTAGTTTTATGTTTAGATTCTGTTTTTTATGCTAAGATCCGTTTAGTTTCATATTTAGGTTCAGTTTAGTTTTATGTTTAGATTCTGTTTTTTTTATGCTAAGGTCCGTTTAGTTTCATATTTAGATTCTGTTTAGTTTTATGTTTAGATTCTGTTTTTTATGCTAAGATCCGTTTAGTTTCATATTTAGGTTCTGTTTAGTTTTATGTAAAGGTTCTGTTTTTTAAGCTAAGGTCCGTTTAGTTTTATGTTTAGATTTATGTTTAGGTCCTGTTTAGTTTTATATTTAGATCCTGTTTAGTTTTACGTTTAGACTCGGTTTAGTTTTATGTTTAAGTTTTGTATAGTTTAATGCTTAGGTTCCATTTAGCTTTACGTTTAGGTTTCGTTTAGTTTTATGTTTAGTTCCCGTTTAGTTTTATGCTTAGTTCCCGTTTAGTTTTATGTTTAGGTTCTGTTCGATTTATGTATACGTATGAAGAAGAAACATGTTTGACAGTGTTTGCAGCTGGAAGTTTTTCCTGTGAGTGTTCTACAGTGGTAAAGATTGTGGCAAAGATTGGAGTGTTTAGTGCAGTGTTTGTATAATAGAACTCCATTCCATTATTGTAGTTCTTTGCTTCCTCTGATTGGTCGTTGGTTTGTGCTAGTCATATTTATTTACTTGAGTTTGTTCTGTTGTATTGCGTTACTCAAAATAAAGGCCAAAATTCGCAAGATGCTAATCGGATTCTCTATGTTGGTTACCAAATAAATCGCTCTCCGTCATGGTACTCATATCGTTCTACTGTTAAAATTGTTTAGTGTCTTGTTTTTTTTTTCATCGCTTTGTTGGTGTGTGTAGTAACACTAGGAGCGAGCTTATTTTTACCCATAATCCTGTCATACGACAATATAGGGAAATAACAGTATACTATCAGACATATTGTACGTGTTAGATATTTACAAGAAAGACTGCTGATTAGTATTTCAATGGTGTAGGACTGGGGAAAACGGACATACTTCTAAAGATAACGTGGTTATTGATGGTGCTCAATAAAAAGAACTAGATTTATTTTTTATTTAATTTTTGGTAAACAAATTGTATTGCTACGACAGTGTCAAAGCTACTGTTTCAATCAACTGATGACCTTCATCAGGTAACCTAAACTTCCGATTTCAAAGATAAATGCTCTTAAAATGAAAGTAAAAAGAACGGCAAGTTTTAACATTTTAATTAAAGGCTCGAGTCACGTGATTTACACCTCAAATGAAAGAAAAGGGGGAAGAGTAATAGAGCTGAATATATTTTGGATAATGGATAAGAGAAAGGTTGCAATATCTAAGCAGATAAGTTGGTAAGTACCGAAATAAATAAATTGACAGAATAGTATATATATATATATATATATATATATATATATATATATATATATATATATGTCGGATTTATATTATATTTCTTTTCGTCTGTCTCTTTAGCTGTCTGACTCTTCCACCAGTTTCCTTGACAACTACTGAGCCGATCTGGGCGAAATTTGTTATAGACCTTTGCTATGGTAGGGTGTAAAGAAATAAGTATTATTCTATCCATCGGATGCATTGTTATATATTAATAGGGATTAGTATTTAATAGTATTTAATGCTAACATGAGCACAAATTTAACCCAAACTAAGTCAAAGCTCTAACATACATACATACATACGCACACACACACATACAGACACACACACATACACACTCACACATACAGACACACATACATACACACACACAAACACACACATACACTCACACATATTCTTTTGATTATTGTTGTATTTTGATCGAGCATAAAGAATACATGTATAAATTCATCAGCTTCACTTTTCAAATGCGTACCGCTGTATATTTTTAATAACAACGGACTAATCATTGAGCTGGTATGACAATAACTCTCTTCATTTTGACAACCAGGCTTGTGCTAGTGAAGAGAGAGATGTGGATGGGAGTTGGCAGGCGACTTGGTGATCGTCTGTCTCGTCTCGTCCCTTTCTATCCTGTCTCTGTGTCCCTTGCTTGTGTATATTGACCGAATTCTTTTGTTTCTTTGTTCAGCATCTGACGTCAGTTCATTCGTCAAATTCTGAAACGTATTTACATCACAGGCCATTTTACAAAACCCATCACTAACCGAGTCATTATCCAACATTATGAGACAATATATACTCATGATATATATATTCCATAAATTATGTTTCGGACTGTAACAAATATTAAGCTAAATGGAGATGTATTTTCACCTTCATAGAATTGTATACACTGTATATAATGTCACTTCAAGTGAATCAATTCACAATCTATACATTTTTTTATATTTTTTATCTGAAATAAAAAGAACTTTTCTGTTAAAGTGTGATGTCATTATTTGATGCATTATAGTTTTATACTGTCGGATATTTCCCAATTTTTAATAATATTTTCTTTTTTTTTTTTACTTGCTGCTTTGTTTCAGCCGATCCTTGTGCTTTGAAACCCTGCAAAAATGGTGCCGAATGCTTCAACCGAGGCCCAAAGTTTTTCTGCAAATGCAAACCTGGATTTGAAGGAAAAACCTGCATCAAAGGTGAGTCTACCTTGTTTTAGTTCCAACGGCACCTCGAAGCCCATGCATACGATAGCGATTTTGATTAACAGTGGATAATCTGGTAATTCCAAGCAAAATCGATTGTATTCTTCTCATACTAATCTCTCATTATTAATCAAAACTCGACACTTTTGTTTTTACAGAAAAATTGATGATTTATTTGGCCATGTTCGTCGTTGGGATGTGACAATATATATGCATAAACCATTCCGTGTGGACATAATGAAAAAGACAAAATGGCTTATGCTATAACCGGATATCTTAATTATTAAATGTTGTTAAATCGTCTTGGAAATACGAGGGGCGTGCAATAAGTAATGCCCCTGACCCACTTTCAGTTGTTTGGTCTAGCTGAAATTTTGCATGTGCAATGATTTATATCTTTACGGGTTATGTGGCAAATTACAGCTCTGAATTAATTGTGGTTTCTGTTTTACAGGTGTTTGAACTGAGTCAGGTGTTAAATGGAGCATGTTGAATGTCGAGCAGTGATCCAGTTTTTGTATTTGAAAGGAAGCACATCACAGGAGACATGGCCGAAAGTCTGTGGAAACAGCTCCTAGACCTGGTCGCCCCCTTCTGCCATTGATGAGGCATCAGTCCGTCATGTTGCGGCTGCCATTTTGGAAGATCGGCACATTACTATTCGCCAAATAGCCCAAGATGTCAAGATTAGTACAGGGTCTGTGGAAACTATCATTCATGACCATTTGCATATGCATAAGGTGTCTGCCAGATGGATTCCCAGGTTTCTCACACCATTCCAGAAGCGACAACGTGTCGAGTGCTCGAGGATGAATTTGGAGATATGCCAAGAAGATGAGTCAAAGTTTTTCAAAAGACTGATTACACAGGATGAAACCTGGGTCCATTACTATGATCCAGAGACCAAAGCCCAGTCACTGCAGTAGAAGCACTTGGACTCACCAGCTCCAAAGAAGGCAAGGGTGAAGCCCTCCGCTGGCAAGGTCATGCTCACAGTTTTCTGGGACCAGGACGGAGTAGTGATGACAGATTTCTTAGCAAAGGGTACCACAATTACAGGAGCCTATTATGCTTCACTTTTGAGGAAATTAAGGGAAAATCAAGAGGTGGGGCAAGATCAGCAAAGGTACCCTCCTCCTGCATGACAACGCTCTGGTCCACAACTAGCATGTCGCCAGATCAGAAGCACAGGTGTGTGGTTATGAAATCCTTTCCCATCCTCCCTACTCTCCTGACCTTGAACCCTCTGACTTTCACCTCTTCCCAGCCATGAAGTTGTTTTTGAAAGGAAAGCGTTTCCCAGATGATGCAGACTTGATTTTTGAAGTCACGTCGTGGTTGGAGGACCAACCTGGGGTGTTCTACGAAAACGGTCTCCAGAGCTGCATCAAACGATGGGAGAAATGCATAACTCTGGGTAGTTCCTATGTAGAGTTTCGTTGCTCTACTGCTATGGGAAGTGGGTTAGGGGCATTACTCATTGCACGCTCTTCGTACGTCTGCTCATTACAAATATTCACATCAGACTACTCACTATTTCACATTCTCAACCAATCCTGTATAATAACTTCACTTGAACTTTGCTAACCCCTTTGTCTATGATATATCCTGTTTATGATTTATTTTGTTAAATTCTCCCAACAAAAATTTGCCAAGTAAATACGTTCTAGCTGATGTACTCACCAATATAAAACAACTGAACATTTGGTTGCTTCTCTTTTCCACATCAAATCTATCTTTGTTTACGTTTGCTGATTTGTTATTGTTGTTAAACGACTGAGATTTTTGTCTAGATCTCACGAACCTCGTGCCTTAGGATCGCTTAATCTGCAATAAGTCCCCTCGTTGGTCACAACTACTCTTTAAAGTTTAAGATTGCATGTTTTTGTCCCATGACACTGAGAGCAGTCAAAGACGGGGAAGGTTTGGCTCAGAAACAACAAAGGAATGGTACAGAAGCAACGTTCCCACTCTCCCTGCATTGATTTCGGATTTTGTGTTAGAACGTCTCTGCTTCCAACACGTAGAGGAAGAGACGACCAGAGGATGACAAATCCTAGTGCCGATTCCTCCTGGATTTTAATCAGAGCCCTATTAACCAGGTAGCTTTGAAACTACCAGGTTACCTTTGCCCTTCTTTTGTGTGGAAGAGTTAGAATTTGTGGGTGTACGCGTGCTGATTAAACAGATGACAAGCGCTTTATTTAAAATAAATGCCGTTTTTATTTTAATTTTTAAATATAAATACATAATTCATGGAAAAGTGGATGAGAAAGAGAGAGAGAGAGTGAGAAAGAGAGAGAAAGAAAAAGAAAGAAAGAGAGACGCATACAAAGAATCCAACCTTATCTCTAGAGACAGACAACTGTCATCAAGCACTTGTTAAATACAAGTATTATCAAATTTTAAGGCAATTTCAAGCAGGTAAACAATAAATTATGCATGTAAGGCATGTTACCATTTGATATGTCTATTATATTTTTTTTTGCATAAGAAGAAATCCTTGTTGATTGAGGCAATGTTTACTGTGTTTAGATAACTGGCTTTTCCAAAACCAATATTTCTACTATTATATAAATAAACTTTGTCTCTGTGTATGTCTATGTGTGTGAGTTTGTTTTCTATGGACTTCTAAACGGTTGGGCTAATTTTTTTTAAATTTCACACTAATGTTCTTTATGCACCCGGCAGTGTTCTCAGATAGGTTTTATATGGGAATGTTTTCGAAAAATATCGCTAATCGCTAGTCGAAAAAAATCTGATGAAAGAAGGAACAGCAATTTTAACTAAAGTTAACACCTTATACAGCCTAACATCACAAGTGCATTAGATAAGCTTTATTATCGCACAAGCAGAAAGACCCGCCATATAAAATCAACAGTGGGGTCTTTGATATGACAGGGGCGCATTCGAAATGAACGTTTCCGTCTAGAACATAATTTAACCATGATACTTGACTTTTTCATTTTAAACTTTAATTCAAGCCATTATCATCGCACAAGTAGAAAGGCCCGGCATATAAAATCAATAATAGGTTCTTTGATATGACAGAGGCGTGTTCAAAGTGAATGTTTCTGTTTAGAGCACAATTGAACCAGGATACTTGATATTTGAATTTTAAAATTTAACTCAAGCCATTATATAAAACGTAATTTTATAAAATCAACAGTAGGTTCTGTACAGTGCAATGTACACTGCAATGTATTGTGGGCTAAGTAACTGCGGGGAGGATGGAAACATGGGCGGTTTTAACGATTGAGATGTCAATAAAGTGTGAAACATTCGTGGATCCTCATTCATTCCCGGGCAACGTCGAGCCTCTCTGCTAGTTTAATTGGGAGGATAACTGAGTATACGACAAATGTATGTTTATATCAGACTGCATTTTCGTGGAAACTCCTGCACGAAATGCTGTTATTAATTAAAACGCTACGTGTGATTTCTTTGTGAATTTGTACCAAAACTTGTAAGATTAATGAAATAACTTTATTGTGTACGTAAAAAAATGAACCTAAATCAAACTTATACATTGTCTTTCAAATATTTATTTGATTCCTTAATCAAATCAACACCACACACGCACGTACAGATACATATACACACGCACACACACATGCACACGTACACACACATACACATACGCACACACATATATACACGCACAGACACATATACACACGTACACGCACATACTCATACGCACATACATGCACACGCACATACACACACATGCACAATCATAGACACGCATACGCATATGAACACACATACACACACATACGCACATAGACACACACAAACAAATACACACGCGCATGCACATACACATACGCGCTTTATTGACAATGTTGCAATGTTTTTGAGAGGTTGATAAAAGTAAAAATAAAAAAAAATGTTTAAATGTTTTCTCCTGGACGTATATTTGCTTTTAAGCACATTTTCTAGTTTTACAATTCATATCGAAACTGAACTTACGTAACAGTTTTAAGCATGACTGTTTGGAATTACTGCCTTTTATGTGTAATCATGTTTCCTCTTTTTCCAGTCAATCCATGTGGACTTAAACCTTGTAAGAATGGTGCCAGGTGTTTCAACGAGAAAGATTCTTTCCGATGCGAATGCACAGCTGGTTTTATGGGAAAAACCTGTGTTGAACGTAAGTGGAGACAGTTTCGGTGTTCTCAGATAAACGCTGAATGAAAATGAGATTCTATTCAAATTATCCATTATGGCGGAAAGTTTCATCTTCCAAACCAATGTCAAGAGATTCTAATCGAGAATCGTCCTCAGAAATATTCGGACTTGATTCTAACATTCTATTAACTCTTATTCGCGAGTAGCATCTGGCCTTGATAAGTAGTTACTCACCTATTGGTGAGAAAAAAAAACTTCTTTGGTATATTCCTTCAATGCTTCTCGTTCTGTTGCTGCTGTTTGTTTGTTGGGAATCATTCATGATGATGCTTTTTTTGTTGGCATTCGTATCCTAGATATCTTTCTATTAGGAATTCGTTCTGGAAAAATATCAGTTACTCACAGATGGGATCACATGAAGGTTGCCAACGTTCCCAACTGAAAGTGTTTCTATGGAACGAACTGGGTTGTCAGTACATCGTTAACCACTGAGCCACCATCATCTCCCTGTTGTTGTTGTTGTTGTTGTTGTTGTTGTTGTTGTTGTTCTTGTTCTTATTATTCTTGGCCATCATTCATTCATTCTAACCACTTCGCTACTCTCACGTCTTTGTAATTTCTAAGTGAGTTGAACTTATGCATAGAGCACGAAGATGACCCCCAGGATAGTCTGGTCTGCATTAAGACCATTTGGTGGTCAAAGCTATTCGTTATCTTGCAATACTACCACAATTCTACGAGCAGTAAGGCTTAGTAACTGCATACGAAGTCAGGGAAGGTTTGGCAAAGAACAAACAAAGAAATCGTGCAAAAGCACTCGATTAATTTCCGATTTTATTTTTAATACGTCATACTTGCTTGATATATTCAGAGCCAAAAACAACGAATGACGGATCTTAACGCAAACTCCTGTATTTTAATCAAAGTCTGGTTAGCCAGATTGTTAGCCTATTTTTTTTTAATGGAAATTACTCCAAATGAGCCACGAATCCACTTAATGTAAGGAGCTCAAAACAATATACTATTTCAAGGTAAAATAAACTATCCAATGATAATTGTTAAATCGATAGACCTGACCCAGAAAACAGCAATTCTTTCCCTTTGTCAAAAATGTCAATCACAGAATGTGAACACTAAATAACAAAATAAGGGAAGTAAGAGTTGGTGAAAGTAAAGCCAAGGTTCAGTTTCTACTCTTTTGTTTGCTGTGGATGACTCTGCTAGGAACTGGCGTTCACTACAACATTGTTCTGACGCTGAAAAAACGTTGTGGCAGTTACTGTTGCTTTTGTTGCTCAATAAGTTGGTCCATTTGTTCCAGCGAACATAAAGGTGCTGTCACCTTTTATCACTAAGTGGTGGTTATGCATATGACAATGCGACGTTATTATCCGCATTGTAATAGATGACTGAAACACCATGCGTGTTGTAGATTGCTCACAGAAGCATTAGCAATAACAACCAAAAGCTGATGGATTCGACTGCAGACGTCTTTGGATTTTATGAGAGCCTCTTAAAAAACTTAGTGTTACATCAATCTATCTTGGATAGCCCTTGAATATGCGTAGACATTTTGTTTAGGAGCTGTTCAGAGTATCTTTTTCTGCCTTGACAGAATTCAAAACTGGCTTTGAAACCTAGTAGGTGATGTCAGTTTCTGCTCCTTGCAAATTCTTTGTAACAGAAGAGAAATTCTGTGCTCTATCATTTTCATGGCAAGTGCTCGACTGAGCTTTAAACTGTGGTCCCCCTACAAAACATTCACAAGGACACTTGTCTAGCAACAAACGCTGTACAAAATTTTCCTCCACTTTTTATCTGTGCTTAAATCTAAACGAAAATTCAATGAGCAACGCTTTTTCTCCTAGAACCTCCTGCTCATAGAACTCTGTAACGGGAGCTTGCGTTCCAGCTGACTACAACATAGTAATCTTCAAGTCTAATGTAAAAAAGTTCTTGAGCCGTCATGTGCTCTTCAGATTGTATGATCTATTCCCTGCTTCATTGATTCCAGCTAGCTTTACTCAATGGTCTAATAGTCTCCATTAATTTTGCTGTTTTGATACCTACTTGTAATACAGCTTCCTCAAGAACTGCAAGCTTGTTGAACTAACTTTCTGCTGACTGTTTTTCTCCTACTTAGAGCATTGGTCATTTCATGACTATAGTCAATATGTATCTCCTGTTTTTACAATAATGATTTTTGTTCTTGTTAGGTCCTCACACGAAGTGGCTCCATGCCTTGTCAGTAGTGATTAACATATATATATATATATATATATATATATATATATATATATATATATATAGTAAGTTATAATATATATATAGCAATTAAGCTACACAGTAATTGACATATATATTTGCTACCTAGATCTGCCTACGTATTGAGCACTGTTGTCTTAAAGTTTACGCATAAATTTATACTTTCGGGTATTAATTTATGTGATTAAATGAAGTAGTCATATATATATATATATATATATATATATATATATATATATATATATATATATATATATATATATAGTGAAACCAAAAGTGATACAATGTTTACCTGATTAAGCCATGTTCAACTTCGATCTAATATAAATACCAAGTATTTATATATAGATATTTAAATCCCAACCAAATAAAAAAGCTCAATACGTAAATAATAGAGTCGAGCTTAATATAAGAAAAAAAAATATTAAAACTGCAAGTTGAAATTTACAATTAAATTTATTGTTCAACTGAATGCTCCAAAAAACAGAAAGATTTATTTTCACCTTGGGATCAACTTTAACAAGTCTCCATGCAAGCTTCAATTTTATGCCCGGTTCTTTTTTATTATTTTTTACATCTATATTTTTTCATTCGTTGCTTTTTTTTAAAGCATATGTACATTTTTGCAATTTATGACTATAATAAATTGCAGTTTCATTCAAGGTCGTAACCAGCATTGCTACAAATATAATTTGCTGATTTCTTTCTGTCCTCTGATGAGAAGAATAGCAATAATAGCAGTCTTTGAAACTCTTTCTGTTTTTTTTACACAGTGGTCACCACTTATCAAGGCCCGGAAGCCACTCAGGGATAAGGGTTATTGCAAGTACATTACGTTAGTGTGGAGATTTGATGAAGTGTTTACTTTAGGGGGCGGTTCATTAGGAATTTGTTAACGTTGGACTTGAACACATCCAAGTTGTAGTCAGGTGGGAAGCAGGCAGACGGAACAGTTCCACAAGCGTGCAGTTCTAAGAAAGAAGCTTTGTTCATGGAATCCACGTTTTTATGTGGAATAAGGACTTTAAATTGTTTTCTGGAGTATTCAGTTGAACAATAAATTTGATTGTAAATTACAACTTGCAATTTTAATTTCTTTACTCTCTCTCTCTCTCTCTCTCTCTCTCTCTATATATATATATATATATATATATATATATATACTAGCAAAGATACCCGTGCTTCGCACAGAGCTTTGTTGCGCACTCGGGTACCAAAATCTGTGGGCACCTTTCCAGTAAGTTGATGTTGTAAGAGCAACGATTGCATAAGGTGATTAACATTTTAACTACCTCTTGTAGTGACTGAAATTCAATCAGGAACTTCACAAAACATTTTCATCAAAAAGGAAGGTTACTTGATGTTACATAGTAAATTTTTCATTGAAGTCATTTTCAACTCTTGCTTAAATTTTATCTTGCACATTCAATACTAAAAACTTACCACAATCAGATCATGTCAGTTTTTCCTCATATCCATTTCTCGAACTTTTCACTAAAGAGCCTCAGGGTAAACTACATTTCTGCTGCTTTGATTTGGAGCCAGAATGTAGAGTTTTTCTGAACTTCCTGTCCGGCTGATGGAGACGTAGAACATACCGTGACTGAAGCAGTCTGATGTCAAGTCTACGCCAATGGTGTTAAATGCCTGACCTTGACTTTTGTTTATGCTCATTGCAAAACACACCTTCACAGGAAATTGGAGTCTCCGGAATTTAAATGGAAGTACTGAGTCCGATGGAACTAAGGGGATCCTTGGCAGTAGAACGGTTTCGCCTTTGTAGGGACCACAGGAAATGGTGGTCTCAAGTACATTGGTGTGCAATCTGGTGATAACACATCTGGTTCCGTTTGTTGTTTTTGGCGGTTCCAAGGATCGAAGAATCATGATTGGCGATCCAATTTTGAGATTTAAAATGTGTGGAGGCATTCCAGATATCTCCAAAGAGTTTAAAAACTCCACAGGGTAGTGAACAGCTTCATATTCATTAGTAGCCGAATCAACTGACTTGTATTGCTTTGTGTCTCCTGGAAATTCATCCATTATTGAATTGTTCAAATGATTCACATTGCTGTTTAATGGCGAAATAATAGCCCTCTCAGCAAGCCAATCCGGTGATTTTCCATTGTTTTGCAGGTCTGGGTACACTTTGTCTTTCAGTTGCTTCTGATTACCGACACATTTACCAAGCGCAGTTGGAATCTTAATTGTGTCAGGTGAAGAAGTGATAGGAAACTGACCATTACCGATTTGGAGAAGCAATTTTGAGAAGTCTGCTGCAGCTGTGTTATCAGAGATATAGGCTCTCATATTAGTAGTCAGTCTCTTCACTATAACGTGCCTCCAGAGATAGGATTGTTTCAAACTTGCATTGACAATGTTAGCCCTTGTGCCATTTTTAACCACTGGGAGGATTTGACGGAAATCACCGCAAAATAAGGTTGGAATGCCACCCATGGGATTCTTGTTTCCTGTGATGTCTTGCAGTGTTCGGTCAATTGCTTCATAAGCACTCTTGTGCGTCATTGGGGCTTCGTCTACAATGATTGCAGAGGTGTCTCTAATTACATTTGCCAAGGCTGAGTTACCAGTAATTTTGCAAACTGGCTGATCCATTCGATGAGTATCCAAGGGTACTTTAAAAGTGCTGTGAAGAGTGCGGCCACCTTGTAGTAGAGTAGCAGCAATGCCACTGAATGCTGTTGCAAGCACAATCTTTCTCATGGATCTAATCTTTGCAAGGATCAAATTGATTACAAAAGTCTTGCCCGTACCACCTGGAGCATCAAGAAACATCATGTTTTTGTTCATTTCACCTTGTGCTTCCAACATTGCCATGAATGAATTGTAAACTTCTCTTTGAGAATCGGTCAGTTTTTCTTGCATATTTTCTGCTTGTAGGGAAGTTCTTCAAGATTATAAGTAACTTCACGTTGATACTCTCTTGCGAGTCTTTCATCTCTCCCTTGCATTGGTGCAGGTAATCCATAGCTTGCCAATGGTTGACCGCACATAAGGAGAACTTTTTCTTCAATTAGACAAAGAGTTTTATTGTAGATGTCCTCATTAAAATCTGCTTCTGGATTGTTAACTTCTTGCCTGTATCTGTGAAGAATGTCTTCAGATATTACATCACGAAAAGCCATCCAGATCTCAAGAGGATTTCTTGGCTCACAGGCTGTTAAAATTATCACAAATAGGCTTCGCAAATTTGAAGGTGATTGAGTGGCACTTGCCTCTCCTACTGCTTGATGCAAGTGATGGTCATTTTCTAGAAGGCCTCGAGCAAGGCACGCTGCTCTGTATGTTTCAAACACCTGACCATTGTATGCTCGCAAATTTTGAAATGAAGTTGGACCAGCAACCTCATTGAGCAACAGGCGTAAGAAATAACACTCCCCTGCTTTTGGACTAATCGTGTAGATTCTCCCAATGCATGGTGCCTTCCATACATCATCATTTTCAGTACCTTCAACTTGTACCCCACGCATTCTTCTCATCCATTTCTTTGTCGATTTGTTCCAAGTGTAAAACTCAGGGACTTCTACGTATTTGAGACCCCTTGCAAAGTCATCCTCATGGCAGAGTTGAAAAAATGCTGTCAAAGTTGTGGCAGGCGGTGGACCTTGGGCTCGTTCCAGAGCAGTATCAGCTGAGAACATGACACGCTGCCCATTTTCAAGATGAACAGAAAGTTGTACAATTGGGGGGAAATGTTCATGGATGGGATGTTCCAATATCCTCCAGGCTGCCTCTGAACTGCCGACATACCTTGCATTCTGGAACTGCTGGATCTCATCCACAATGTGACTTTGTACTTGGCCTTGTTGGTTAGCTGCTCCATCAGTTCTTTGTAGTTCAAACACTGCTTGATCACATCCTTTATTCACGTATTTGAGGACATATTTGATGCTTTGGATCGAGCTGCAAATTTCTACGTTAATGTGAGCGTTGAACTGCTGAAGGAGGACCTTGTTGTACGGAACAATCCACTGGTTTGTTATTTCTTGATTAACATACCGACCATTTCTCTTCATCCTTATTGTACCAGTCTGGCCTCCATCTTCTGGTTTTCTTCGCCTGTACTTGGGGTAAGAGTCTTGGCCTTGCTTGGTACACTGAAGAAATTCTTTTGGGTATTTTTTGGAACATTTGTTGTCAATCATACATGGACAATTTGGATTAAATGGTCCACAAGGTCCATGCACCATATGTGCCATCACTTTAGCATGAAGATCAGGATCTTCCTCTTTGTCAGGGATCTCTGCAGATATGCAGAGATCCATTTTTTCTGGTAGAAGTTTGTCCTCTGGGGCCTGCCAGGTGAGGATGTGTGCATGCGGCAGTCCTCTTTTTTGATATTCAATACTGTACAGGAAAGCCCTCAACCTGCCAAATCCTCCCTTTTTAATAAATTCAAGTAACTTTTTTAGCTTCTGCCTGAAAACCCTGGCAACAATATCTGGACGATCCTGAGGGTCTTGCCCTTGAAGACAATTTTCTGTAATTTCTGTCCACTTTGGATTTGTTGTGAACGTGATGAAGAGGTCGGCTCGGCCCATTCGCCGAACATATGCCATGGCATCACTTTGACGCTCAAACATGTATCGAGGGCCTCCTGTATAAGTTGCCGGAAGTACAACTCGTTGACCAAACTGTTCTGGATTCCCATCCTCCCTAAGAATTGAATCTCTCAAGTTGCTATAATTGTCAGCTCTCAGGGTCTGTTGCTCACGCCTCAGGAACTGTAAACGTTCTGTTTCAATCTTGCAGTACACATCCACCAGCCATTGTTGAAATAGCCTTCGGTACCAGAGAAAATAGTTTCCAGGCCGAGTCATTAAATGGTACGAATAAAATTGCTGTTGGGTAACTTTTCGCCCATTGGATGCCTTCATGTAGATGTTGTAAGATGGAGAACCATAGGGGTACATTAACGGGTACATTAAAGTATCGTAGAGGGAATGTAGTTCGGAGATCCATTTTAATGTATCATTTCTAAAACGCAAGACAATATCCCGGTTAGCTGTTGGTTCATTCTCCATTAATATTCCAATCTCATACATTGTTGTTGGAGCATTGAATCGCCGTGGATGCTCTTCTTGCGGCCTTCGGTCTTCCCTTATGACAACTTTATGTTCTACCAAGTGTTCTTCTTCAATCCTCTCCTTTGTTGTTTTCAGCTGACAAATAAAGCTGTTGTTCTCATGTAAAAATTCAGTCAGACTTTGGAGAATGTCTCTATTGAGTCTACTGTCACGTCCCCGATTATGTAGTTCCTCTTCCAGACTATCCAAGAAGTAGACTTGAATAAACTTTGCTGTTTCATCTTCAGGTGGTAAAAGACTCCCAATCTGGTGGCAAACCTGGCCTCGAATTCTAAAAGAAGGATTCCACCCATGTACTGCCGCAATTTTGTGACCAAATGATGTCATTGCAAAACAATTGTTATAACTGCGTAGATTTTGCAGAAAATCTTTAGAGATGGGACCATTGCCGGAGAGCAAATCTTGAAGCAACTGAGGCAGTGGTGGAAAGCTATCAAGCACAACTTTGCCAGAAGAACAACAACAACCAGGGGTTTCTCCTTTAAATTTTACAGCTGAGCAATGTTGACATACTTTGTCCATTTTTCCTATATCAGCTGTAGTGAGAGAGTCATTTTTGTTGTAGAGCAATCCTTTTCTATTGCAGTGTTCTATTTCATGGTGTCTCAAAGCAGTCATTCGTTGTCTAGCTGCCTCGTTTTCTGTCAATTGCTGGGGCAAAGTCATACTCTCTCTCCATGCAGCCTCTCGTTGTTGCCCTTGGTATAGGCGAAAGCTTCGTTGGGTTTCCGATTCATTCTGATGTCGTTGAGCCACTCTCAACTCACCTTGTGTACGTCTACTTACCTCATATAATTCATTCGATCGTAATATTGCTTCTCTTTCCAGTGCATATCTTTGCCTTTCTTGAATTTCATCTTGTGATGAATTTAACCGCCTTACAGCATGTCTAGTTCTGTCAGCTTCACGTTGGGGTTCTCTTTCCAAATCTGACAGTCTTGCTCTCCTTTCTCTTTGACGTATCCTGTTAAGTTCTAGACGTCTTTCTCTATCTGAATTGTTTTCATTGGAGCGAATTGCAGCAACTCTTAGTCTATTAGCTTCCAATCTTTCCATTCTTTCTTCCTCACTTTCGTTTCTACTTCGTTTGGGTGGCATAATTTCGGTTTTAAACGGAATTGTTTAACGATATTAATGATTGTAAATTAATTAAGCGTAAAGGAAATGTATACTAACTGAAATGGACGAACTATAAATAATATTTCTGAATAGTACAATTATAAACAATTATATTGTACCTATTTACTATGCCTCCCCACGGGACAGAGTTAGACACCAGGGTCGTTTTTTAACGTGGAGAAAAGGTACAAAAATAAAAATTGTCTCAGTCGTGAAGGATTTCTCCTCCACCGAAAGAGAACAAGAAAATGAAGTGCAGCATCTGAAGAACAGATACTACACTTTGATCTTGACCAAAAGGAATGAATAAAAGCGACCTACGTGTGACTCATTACTTCCGGGTGTAAACGTCACAGTCTAAAAGTAATAATTAAAAAAAAAGTAAATGTAAAATAAATGTAATACCAACTTAGGTTAACTAAGTAAACAGTACAATTAAAACAAATAATTACTAAGATCTAGGTAATTGTTAGTCTCATTGTTATGGTTTTAAAGAAAAAAATGTGTAAAAAAAGTTCTGCTTTTGTGAGTACGTGTATTTCTTTTAAATTACATAACCTTTTTATTTTATTATTTATATCTCTTTTAAATTTATATATTTTGTTAGTAAACTGGAAGAAATTCAGTTGAATAAAACCTTGTTCGTGTTCTTTACGTTAAACTCATATTTTTATAAAAGGTTCATCCGGTTTAAAGAAAGCACTAAGTTTAAATAAGACTGGAAATAACTAATTCAATATATAAATAGAAAAATGAAATAAATATAAGCTTTAAGTCTTAAGATAGTAATAATGAAAATGTAATAAATTATTTGTAGTTCAAATCTATGATAAACAGGCTTTCGAAATAGGCTCGACCAGAAAGATTAAATTGGAACGAAATTATAATCTCCGTGCCATTTTCAAAACAACCCCACAAAAGTAACGATATCCTGCAGTTGGTTAAATGACAATGGTTGTAAGAAAAATGTAAAAGAAAATGCGCTTATCTGTTTATTTTGACCTGTTTTATTTAATTAAGAAAAAATTGGCTATAACTGGAAGAGAGCGTTATGTTTTGGGGGTTGTTTAAAAAATAGAATGGAAATAAAGTTAGTTCCGTTTTAATTGTGTTTAATTGCGGCAAGCGCTAACAAAATCGAAAAATCACTGTTTACATTCGAAATGTTAACTTTTATAGGTTTACAGGTTTGCTGACAAGGCTGGAGGTGTTTAATACAATTATTTTACTAAATTGATTTTTTTCATTTAAAAATAAAATTATTTCTTTTTTAATAAAGTTTTATTTTAAAATATTTGTTTTTGTTTATTTATATAAAATTACGATAGTTGAATTGTATTCTTTCAATTATATTGGCAAGTAAAATATAAAAGATTAAAACGGAACGAAATTGAAATTTCCATTACATTTTTAATACAATCCCAAAACAAAGCTTTGCTCGCCAATGAATTGTTTTGATAATATACGTAAAGTGAAATAAATCGAATATAAAATTAAATGAAAATATATTAAATAATTAAATGTTAAATAGATTTTGTAAATAGTACAGTTGAAATGATTAGAATATTTCCAATATGTAATAAGGTGGAGGTAATTAGTTAAAGAGATTTATTATAATGTGATATGCAAATGAGCATAAGTCATTCGATATGGGGGTGGTTTGTAGACTAGTATATAAAGAAATTAGGCAAAGATTCTTATGTCTCCTATAACAGAAACATCCTAAAATGGGTTCTAATGTTTCTCTACCAGGAGAGATCTACCCTCTTACCTCCTTTATATTTCGTTGATGATGGAGAGCTGTACACACAGACAGAAACACACGAACCCTATTACTTTATAAAAATATAGATATAGATGTGTGTGTGTGTTCGTTCCAATCAAAATAAATGCCCTTCTTTTGAGTTTATTGATTTCATTTCATGCGAGTGTATTTTTGTCGAAATTCAATGTCATAAAGATTGATGGTCAGTGAATATTACTTGATAATTATTAAATGGCTTATATTTTCAGCTAACCCATGTGGACTTGAACCTTGCAAAAATGGAGCTAAATGTTTCAATGATGGGCACAAATTCAGATGTGTCTGCACTGCTGGTTTTATGGGACCAACTTGTGTTGAGCGTGAGTGGAAACTTGTTTATTTTATCATTATATTTTGTTGCATTGTGCATAGGAGAATTATGAGACTTACGTGTAGTAATATATGATTCTATAGGCAAACAAGTGGAGTGAATAGAGTATGGCTGTTTACACAATTTAGGTCAATTTATATAACAGTTTTGGATACCCATGCATTCACAACTGCAAGGTCGATTCTACAATTACGCCTATGTAATCAATGTATTCTCACCTCCATTTTATTATTTTATTTACTAATAGGTATATTTCGGTCTACAGTTGACCTTTGTAGGTGTCTTTACATCAAACTGTATGGTTATATAAAGCTAGCTCTATCTATACTTGCCTTTATGTAACAGATTTTAAGGGAAGTAATCATGCGATGACTTATTTCCATTGATTTTCTTAATATTTTCAAATATTCAGTAAGCGACAGAAAATATACCAACTTTTTAAATATTTTTCAAATATTTTTCAAAAGATTTATTTGTGCTAATAACAATATAGAACTGGAAAATGAAAAGATAGACATTGGCATATCAGAAAGATTGCAATTTGGGTTTGAATTTGAAAATCTGGCATGAGAACATTTTTAAGGGAAAACTTTCCAGTAAATTTAAATATATGTATGATACTATATGTATATGTCGCAACCTTTTATAATATATATATATATTTGGTGGAAATGTCACTTTTGAAGGTAGTTCTTGGCCTGAAGACGTAATCCCCCAACGTGGGTGATTACAGAAACATGTATGCACATATGTAGCCATTAATGTTTGTATAAATAAAATTAATATATATATATATATATATATATATATATATATATATATATATATATAATTGTTTCGTGATTACAATTCTTTTTCTTGTAGCCAATCCGTGTGGCCTGAAGCCTTGCAAGAATGGAGCCAAATGCAAAAATGATGGAACCAAGTTTATTTGCACATGCACACCTGGATTCATAGGAGACACCTGCGTTACATGTGAGTTGTAGTTTTATATATTATTTTTTATAATCACTAATATTCCCAGTAAAAACAAAATAAGAAAATTAAAAAAAAAAAAAAGAACAGTGTTAATAGATCCTTCTTGCCTAACTAAACCTAATAAGTCTCTTTCTTTTATACTGTATTATTTCTCATAAAGAGTTGTCATTATCAGTGATTGTAGAGTGACATCAACCAGTGGTATTCCCTAGAGTCTGAGTGACAGCAAATCCCCATTCCCAGATGTCCATAACTCTCCACATCTTTTGATAACTGCGGCAAGTCATTTTGCGTTATTGCAACGAGCGTTTACAGTTGGTTTCCTGTTGGTGCCAACCATGAGTTTTCTCTGTAATTTGAGTGACGGTAAGCCTTCTCCAGGCTCTAAGGAATTCTGTACCTCTTCAGTGGAAGTCTGGTTCATACTCTTTCATCCTTGGTCTTATCGTCTTTTATTATAGTGATTTCGTCTTGTAGCATGGCTTATGAATTTTAAGATGAAATCGAAGTGAAACGAATAGTAGCAGTAAATGTGACCCAACGGGGCACCGTTGCGTCTAAAATTAGAATAAATTCAGCTCAGTATTTGTTCACTTGGCTTATTTAATTCATACCATTAGGATCTTTCTCTTTTTTGTGTGTGTCAGACTGATTACACTAAGTTCTACAGAAGATGATATGAAGAAAATTACAAACGTGCTATTCAAATATTTATTGGTCTAATAGTAATCCCTTATTCAACTGATTTTTGTTTAATATTGAATCAATATGATTTCATGCAAAACTACAAAACGATGGTATTATTTGAATAGAAAATGAAACAGATCTAATAATTTTGTTATTAAAACATACATTCCTTTTCGTATTTCGTTTTACAGCTGAACGTGTTGGTCTTAATAAGCACAATAAATCATATTCATAAATAAACCTTATAAGCCTTTTTTTTAATATAAGGAAATACCAGGGTCTTTTGTACGACATGAAAAGAAACTGGAATCTTAGGAAGATCTCCACCATTCCAGTAATTATAGGAGCAACGGGACTCTTGAAAAAGAATTTCAAAAACTACCTGGTAAATATACCCGGTGAACCAAGTGCAAGAGTGATTCAAACAATTACACTTAAAAGGATTGGTCAGAATCTTATAAAGATTTCTCGGTTGGAATATCCGAGTTAGCGTGTGAATGTTTGACATTCAGTAGAATGCCTCATTCCCAACTTGAGCAATCGGATAAGAATGGATTAAAATTCAATTAATATTTTTTATGGAGTTCATGGGAAAGCGCAGAAGATTTTTTTTTTTTTTACTTTTCCTCGGTGACATTTGTTATAAAAACATAAAATGATTTCGCTATTAAAACACATGTACCTTTTTTATTTGATTGTTCCAGCTAACCCTTGTGGCTTTAAACCCTGCAAAAATGGTGCCGTCTGTACAAACAAAGACAAAGATTATGTGTGTACCTGCAAACCCGGATTCAAAGGTGTTGACTGCCAAATTGGTGAGTATAATAAATCCTAGAGCAATAATTGTGTTAAATTGCACAATAGTACCGTTAGTATTATTATTATTTTTTTTTTTTTACTATTTGAGTTAGTTATGAAAAATAAGCTATATTTAAGATTAATACTGTTAATGCCTGCAAGCATATTTTTTTTATGGAAACCATAACTTTTAGCCATGAAAGATCCTAATAAACTAAAATCTTAGTTCTTTTGAACGATAGCTCAGTCTACTAGCAGTCAACCAGTAGCGACACTATATACATTTACTTGTATATTATTATCTGATATATATATGACGAATTAATTTTATCACATAAATTAATAATTTTATGCGTAAATTTTCAGTATTTACTTCAACAGTGCTCAACACATAGGTAGAGCTAGGTAGTAGCCTCAGGCATAAGCCGGACGAATTCTCACGAGAATGAAACACGAAATATTCTGTGTAGCTTAATTGACATATATATATACATACACACACACACACACACACACATATATATATATATATATATATATATATATATATATATATATATATATATATATAAGAACAAGAAGTTAATAAAACATGTTAAAAACACTTTGAAAAAGAGTTAAAAACATATTTAATTTTAAAAAGGAAACACTAAATAAATGGATAGTCCTTAATTCACGGAGTTTCGAAGAAATACTTTCCTTCTCATCGGAGAGTAGGATTTAGCAAAATGCGGGATCGGATTTTGCTTGCAAAAGTATTAAATGAAACTACAAGTAAGTAATAGATCTTACTTGATAACAAAAAGTGAAGCAAAGAGAATAGAGTGAATAAAAAAGTGATTTCACGTGAATGGATAGTCTGGTGAAGGGTAAAATTTCCAATGACGGTAAAATCCAAAGATGCAGAATCCAAGAAAGTTAGTTAAATTTCCATTCGCACAAGTAAAATCCAATGGAATCGCGTAATTGGAAGATGATCCAAAGTAATCGAAAAGGTAGAAGTCTGTGGAATTATTCACAAATAGGTACATTATATATATATATATATATATATATATATATATATATATATATATATATATATATATATATATATATATATATATATATACTGACAAAACCAAAACAACAAGAAGGAATAACTTGATATTTGTATTTTTGTTTCGGATATTACAATTGTTTCGACATAAATCAGACAATTTTTAAATTTTATATTATTTGAAAAAAAATTCATATTTACATCTCATCAGATATGATTGATAAAGAATACAAAATTCGTACGTATCTTGACATATTTTTCTTTTCATTAAAAACAACATCGACCGGTGAATTACCAACCCCTTATATTTTAACATGTTTTAACATGTTAAAACATGTTTTAACATGTTTTAACATGTCAACCATCTGTGTTGAAGAAATTTATATAAGTCATATTTTCGTATTTTTCGTGCTCAAAAATACGGCGAGAATATTTATATTTGGACTATTTTGAAACTGAACAAGAATTCTGGATTACTTAGATTTATGGTTTATGACTTTTAATTTATTTTATTTTAATTTTTTATTTTTATCTTTATTATTATTATTATTATTATTATTATTATTATTATTATTATTATTATTATTATCATTATCATTATTATTATTATTATTATTATTATTATTTATTTATTTATTTATTTATTTTTAAATTTTAGTTATATTTTTATTTACCTACCAATGGATGGTATCACTTATCAATGCCCCCTCACCTATTTAATCATAACTAATTTTAAATTTTTATTAATTTACTTAATTATTTACATTTTTTAAAATATTTTTTACTAATCGTTGCAAATTTACAGAGTTTGAGCTAAGTTACCAAGACCATTATTACAGTTACAGTAATAGAAGTGATGCCATCCATTTGAAGATAAAGTTAAAATAAATAAATAATAGAATAAAATAAAATAATTGAACATATGAACTTTGAAAGCTAAGTAATTGATAAAACTTTAAACTGTTGCTGGACTAACGGGTGTCGATGTTAATCCCGCAAATTCCAAATAAAAATAATCATGATAAAAATCAAGTGTAAAAATTGAGTTGAATAAGCAAGCAAAGATGACTGAGACGAACGGATAAATTAAATTCAAAATTAATTTTTTTTTATTGTAAATGAATGAAAAGAGAAGATCAGAAAGTTTCTTCTTAATTGGAAGTCTCTACCTGCGACTGAGGTAATTGAATGTTTGTGTTATGTAATGAAGAAAACAGTGATTTTTAAGGAAAAATTAAACAATATAAGAGTCCCTCGTTTACTTTAGCGGAGAGGTAGAAAAGGGTAAAAATAAAAAGCCCATCAGAGTAACAAGCCCGTCTCCACGTGGAAGAATTAATTGTCAAGCGTGCGCGAGTTTAACGTCGACGCAGACGAAGATCGACGTTGATGTTATTTACAGCATGCTGACTTGAGGTCGACTGATTCGTTTGGGCGCAAAAATGCCCTTTTTATACATTTCCAACAGGCTCCACGAAGACCTTCAGAAAAAAAACCATCTTTTTTAAAATTTGTATTCCTTGTAATCCGATTGGATGAAAAGAATGACGCAAGATACTTCTTACAACGTTCGCGTGAACGGGTAAAGTTTCGCTTATACCTCACCGAATTTGCGTGGATGAAGAAAGGGAAATGTACGCGCAGCTTAAACGATGTTTATACATCTACGCGGCGGCGTCGGGGCTACGATAAAACCAACAGTTATATACCCTTGACTGGTTCTCATGCAACTTAGGTCCCATAGATAAACAATTTGAAAGTGATAACTCTATTAAATTAATAAGTCATAATGTAACCAATATGATAATATTTCTCACATCATAATCTAAATAACCCATTCGAAATAAATTTTGAGTAATAACCAAATACCAAGAAACAATAATTATTAGTTAAATACTAACGTAACACCGTAAGTTAATGTAATTGAATAATAATTAAATATGTAGACACTGGTGAGTTTTTACAAATCAATTGAGATTATGGTATTATTACCATGCATTAACATGCGTACTAATTAGAGGTCACCATTTCGGTAGGCTCCCGCTTCGGGGCGCCTCCGATAATGTTACATGATAAGGGCTGTTCCCTGTTCATGTAAGTATAAAAATAGAGCGATTAGTTAAAATGGAAATAAGAGAAAGCAGAAATCGAACCCTGGACATAAGTTTTAAAGAACAATAGGTTTAAATGGAATGTCCAGTAAATTGTTAATTCGGATGAAATAAATAATAAATAAACTATTCAATTGTTAAAAGAATGTGGATAATAAAATATGGTTAAATAAATTAGATATGTAGGTTAAATTCCTTTGTGGAAACAACACAAGAAAAATAGGTTATTGGGAAATCAATGTCGAAAACGTGCAAAGTCGCGCATGTTGAAACACGTGAATTTTGCTCACGTGGCCGGGATGCATGGATTTCTCAATATAGTAGAGGGAGAGTCAGAGACAGTCAGAGGGAGAGTCAGAGACAGTCAGGGGAGACAGTCAGTGAGAAAACTCAGAGACAGGCGGACGTCTGAAGCGAGACGTTACTTCAGAAACTAAAATGTGAAACTTTGAGTTCTTAATGAGGAAGTCGACCGGTCGTCAGAAAATAAATTCATCATGTGTTTGTGATAAAGCTCATCTTTGTGTTTGTGATTTCTACAAAAAGGTAAATTGTATTGTTATTATATGTCTGTGTTATAAAATGTCATTACAACAACATCTCTCTCTCTAAGATACAACATCATATGTAATAAGACAAGAACTCTCACTAAGACTCATATCATTACTAATAAGAACTCTCACAAGAAAAAGCATCACTTATAATAGTCTCTCTCTAAGACTCTTTAATGAAACAACTATATAACAATAATAGGGAGAACTGGAGCGCTGAAATAGAAAGAAATACTAGTAAAAGAAGACATTGTCTTCTTATAACAATGAGGACGTGTAATGCGACTTTGTTATGAATGCATGAGGTTTTATATATCCAATATATATGTGTGTTTTCCCGAAACTCGGGTTACAAAGAAAGACAGTGCATTTTGTAAAGTCTGTATTAATGTTCAATGCTCCTCTTGGCTACCTAACAGGAGCTGAGGAGTGAGGCGTGTGCTCCGTCTCTAGTCGCCGTGGAAGTAAGGACGTTTCCTTCACTCGAATGTCCCACGTAAACCGTTCTCGCTTTTCATTGGCTGGAACCTCTGATGACGTATAAGAAGAAAGGAAGGAAAAGAGAAAAGAGTAGGGAGAAAGAGAGAACTAAGGTGAGAATACAGCCTAGTCTCGTAGTAGTAGCAGCTCACTACAAGATATATAAGCTTTTGAGATAATTAATTAACTATAGATTAATTTTAATACATTAAGTATGGTTTAAAATAACTAATACGATAACCTAGATTAGAATAAATTAAGTAAGGAATTCAGAGTTACTCCCCCTGAAATAGTTTTTGTTTATTATTCCATCGATGTAAATATTATTGTTAGATAAATAATTATTATTCGTTAATATCCTAAGAAATCAATATATTTTATTTATTTTACATTATATTGTCGCATTTTATTTATTTTAATGTAGGAAAAATAAATAAATAAAGAGCATGGCAGTATTAACTAGGTTTACATTAAAATAACCGAGTAATACAAAAAATACGAAAATGTTCATGTGAAAGTGTATGTATGCTCGATTACAGTAATGTTAATCATGTTGCTTAATATTTGAGTCAATTCACGTGGCTTAAATTATTATTGATATATGTACATTACCATTGGTTAATTGATTTTAAATATATTTGACCTTTGGAATAATCTCTTTTAATATATATATATATATATATATATATATATATATATATATATATATATATAATTATATATATATTTGGTAGAAATGGTAATTAATAAAAACTGAAGAAAGTGCTCAATACTGTTGTAGAGCAAATATGCGTTTTATTTTTTATTACCGTATCTTTCTGTTAAATTACATTTTTGTTTCAGCTACTATATATATATACATATATATATATACACATATATATATATATGTGTGTGTGTGTGTGTGTGTGTGTGTGTGTGTTGGTGTGTGTATGTATGTATGTATGTATGTATATGTGCTATTTATGTTCTCTTACAGTCTTTTGCACTTGTTCCCATTCAAACTAAAGTAGTACAGACATTCTGTCTGTGGACGTCAATTGATCTGTTTACTTTGACTCGTATCCAACGGTGTTTTCTACAAAACTGCATTGTCACCGCCTTCAAAACTCAACCATTTACACACTATGCACAATGTTCCAAGCAAACTGCATTATCATTTTTGTAAAAGATTACTTTATTTACAAATACATTTAGTCATATAAGATAGTATCTTCCCTTCAGTGTTTGTGAATGGACATAATTATGGTATCAGCAATCTACAAATTAAAAAAAATCGACCTTGTATACGGACTTTATTGCAAGAATTGGTAATTATTATATGGTTTAGGGGTGGGCCAATAATTTATTAATTATGAAATAATACGAACGTTTAAATGTTTATTATTATTATTATTTTAATAATTAGTGACACAATAATTCATACTTATAGATAGTTGGCATTTCGATTGGTAATTATTATGTGGTTTAGGGGGGGGTCAATAATTTTCTTGAGTTTTTCCACTTTTCCTGTGTATACATGTCTCTCTGATATGTTTTAATAACATAAAATGATTTTGTGATTAAAATATATAATGTGTGAATTTATTGTGCAGTTGACTCTTTGTGATCAGCTGTAAAAATTGTGCCGTATATGAAAATCGTAAATTTTAGCCATGAAAGATACTAATGAACAATAATCTTTTATGTTTCTTCTGCACAATATCCCAGGCTTCTAACAGTAAACTAGTGGCAACACTAATGTATACAAATGCTCTTTTGACTAGAAAAGATGCTGTATACTAATAATTTAATAGTTGCCTGTAAAACAATGAAAGGTCTATTATTAATTAACTGTGTGATCATGTGAGCTAGACTAGGGTTCTATATATCAAATTTAGTTCGATTCTAACCGATGGTTTCGAAAAGCAAATAAGTGTTTATAGTTATAATTAGTTTTATTTTAATTTTGACCTCCTATGGTATAGGTCAAAAGATGAACCACTGTTTATGTTAGGTTGTCGAAGTAAAAATGTTGTGTTTCATGTGCTTGGGGGAAGGAGATGATATATATTGTTTGGATGAATGCTTGGAAGAGATTGAAATCATAGGAAATTATTTTTTTATAATTAACGAAATTTAAAAAAATATCTGCAATGCGATAAAACCCGTTTATTTTGCAATGGTTTCTTATAAAAAGACAAGGAAACAAAAAGAATCACTGAGTACCATATCGTCATATGCTTGACATTTTTTTCCTCATCTGATATTGTTTGGAATTTCATCTATTGACGTTGATCCTCCACAAGAAGCTGTGTCCTTCGAGCGTTGGTCAGTTTGAAATAGCAATTTTTTATGCATATCATGTTGATCAGTAAATCTGTTATACACACATTAAATTGGTTTCTGTAATGCACTAAGGCATTTCATGTTTGTTATTTGATGAGCTGATATACCTATTTCACGCATTATGGACTTATCCAGAAACAATGCTTCTGCAGTTATCGGCCCGCAATTTCCACAAAGTTACTCGGGTGTACCAGGCAGATGACAGGAATAACCAGAAACGGCTAGGCGAGCCTTATTATAAAAAAAATCAAATTGTTACAAGCCCACCTCTCATATTAAGAACGGCGTCGAATACTGAAATACATTGGAAAAAATGTCTTAATATCCAGAATTCTTACAAATGCAATAAATAAAAAACTGGATGGCTCTTAGACACGGATGCTCAGGAGGGCCCTCTATTCATCATCGAGGAGCCACGCAGCAAACCAACAGCTTTACGGTGACCTGCTGCCAGTATCGCTGAAAGTACAGCAGAGAAACATGAGAGTAGCCGGTCACTGCATGAGACACGGCGAAGAGGAAGCCAGCAAACTAATTCTCTGGATACCAACGAATGGCCACCCAAACTGCAGTAGAAGAATGACCTACATTGACAACCTGCTACAGGACAAAGGATTGGAAAGTGTTCGGGACCTGCAAACTGTCATGTGAGATCGAGAGAACTGGAGAAGTCATGTAGATTCGATGGTGAAGCATCCTGAAAGATGACGGAGATAAGAGAGAGAAAGAGAGAGAGAGAGAGAGAGAGAGAGAGAGAGAGAGAGAGATGAGATGATATCCAGAAAACTACCTTTCTGTTTTTTCCTGTCATTTGCAAGGCACACCCGAGTAACTTTGTGGAAATTGCGGGTTGATAAATGCAGAAGTACCTCAGAAACTAGAACTCTAGTTACATCTAACACGTTATTGGGAAGCAGTTATGCTCCCCACCCGATTAAGGACGTGCAATTTTGTAACATACTTTTGCCCATACACTTTTTGTTAATCATACAACTGGTTTTTCTTAATTATTATTGGCCAGATTATTATATTTACAACATTCAACAGCAATACAACAATATTCATGATATGTACGTTACAGTCCTGGATATGACCTTAAACTATATACAATGGTGAGACCCAGCTTGCTGGCTTTAGGGAGTGTGGGGCCACTCTTTAATTGCCATTGCTCCCAGGTCCACTCTGACAAGGTGACATTGATTAAAATAATATTTAGCAATTATTTTTATAAGACATAAATGTTATTTTTAAAATAATTAGATTGTAAATGGATGAATAAAGAAGGACTATATTTCTTTATTTATTAAAAGAACATTATACTGACAATGGTAATTATTAGTAATGGGACAATTCCAATATGTTTCCCGATTCCGATACAATTATTAATTCTCTATTAAATTCCTGATTCCGATTCATAACATTCTGATTTCAATGCCGATTCTTTATAAATCTATAAATATTTAACTATAAAATTGTTTTTCACAATTACTGTAAAACACATGTTAAATGTGCGGATATTTTCTCAAACGTAAAAATAGTTATGAGGAATGACCTATTTTAATTATTTCATCATTATTTATTAGCAGTAGAAGATTTTTCTTTAAACAAAGTAAAAAAAAAAGAAGCCAATTAAAAGAATTGTATTTGGCATCGAAAAATAAGCACTAATTTTCCCGATTCCGATACCGATTCTGATTAATCGTCCCAACACTAGTAATTATATTTATGACAGACCAACAGATGGGAGGCGCCCGGCCTTATCCGGTCATAAAATATGCTAAAATATATTTTAATTCATGCAAATTTCGTATTTATTATTACAGACTCAATTCTCTATTGGATATTATATTGTACCCAATAGTGCTGCGACAATTCCAATATTTTTCCCGATTCTGATACCATTACCGATTTCGTACTAAATTCCCGATTCCGATACAATTACCGATTCAGATTCTTGAAAAATCTAAGAATATTTACTTTTAGAGTTGCTATTTTTCTTGATTACCGTAAAAACACATGTTTAATGTGCAGATATTTTCGTAAGAATAAAAACCTACTTGTAGGGGGGGGGGATATAGATTTTAGTTTTACTGGTAGTTTAAAATCAAGAAATATTTATTATTTTATTATTACTACCAGCAGTGAACGATTCTATTTTAAATAAAATCAAATAAAAACGAGAATTAAAGGAATTGTTTTTTTTGTTGTTTTTTTTTTTTTTGGCATCGGAAAATAGACAAGCACTTTCCGATTCCGATAACGATTTCAACACTCCCAAAAATTCCGTTTTTTTTCTGATTCCTGATTTCAATTCCGATGAATCGTCCCAACACTAGTACTCAATATATATATTACTGATTTCAAGTTTTTTTTTTTAAAAATGACTTAGGTGCCATCAGCTAGAATTTAAACCAAAACATTTAGCGCTCCAGCCACGTTCTCTACAATTTCAGCTATCAACAGATAAATAAGAAAGACTTAAAAATAAACCACTTCAATCTATGAATGAATTTGCGCATGCGCAAAAGTAATAAACACATGTCAGCAAGTTGAAATGGGCATTTTCAACAACAATTTTCACACAGAGACACATACATACACGCATCTACTGTTTTCTTTGCACAGAAGAAAGTTATCATTTCTTAATAGTATAACAGAGCGCAGACGCACGTATGACAGCTATATGCAAATGACCTAGCCGTGTACGAGATGACGTTACGGCAAAGGAAGAGATGAAAAAGAACGTGCGTGCAAACCAATGAGGATTACATTAAAGAGGCGGAAATAAATGTTCAAAAAAAAAAAAAAAAGAGTCGTGTTATTACTTGTCTTCTCTTCCTTGCGACGGAGTCTACAACGTGTAAAGTTCCGAGTGTCTACGTGTTAACAAATGTGTACTATGTCATAATGAATTAACTCTAATTTTTTATTATTATTATTGCAAGAAAGATATTATCATTATTATTAACAATAAATTATACAGATTCGTGTAGAAAGCATCGTGAAATGTATTAATTATAGGTTAAAATTCCTTTTGTTTAGTTTATTGTTTTCTTTCTTTTGCTTCCCCAAGGATCACATGCATATTAAATTATTATTCCCCTTTTCAGTGAAAGGGGGGTGTTCTGCTGCTGTAACCGCTTAATGTCACCAAAACAACGATGACATTATTCAACATTTGGCAAAATATTTTTAGTAGTCCCCGCACTCGACGGTAATCATTTCAATAAACAATCGTTGAATAATCTGTCCTCTATATAGCTATAAAACCGAGTTTCTAAATTCTACATAATTACGTAGAATTTAAGATGAGAACTTTCTAGCACACAGGAACATTTTTCTATATATCTATATGTATATACATATAAGTGATCTTGTCATTGTGTGTGCAAAAAGTCTCTAACAAACTCCTCCCTGAATATATGGTTTATGCAGTCGAAAGTTGATATATAGGGAATCTGAAACTGTGGCATACATCCGATTTGTTTTTTAGCCGGAAAAAAATGCTGCTAAGGGCTCAAAATTGAAAACAAAACGGTTGACCTTGGCAGGATAAACCGAATAAAACATTACTCCTACTCTATCTTTTTCACATGAGTAAAATTAAACATTCGTGGCTCAAAGTCGTTTCATTTTGAACTATTCATATCCACCTGGCGGTAGCTCAGACGATAATGGCGCTGGAGAAATAAATAACGACTACAACTGGAGCGTTAAAGATCCTGTCTTGATTCTAGCAGATGGTACTCAAATCATATCTTTTGGTAAATTTTGAAATCATTTCTATATATTGGGTAATAATCAATAAGGAATTGGCTCTATAATAATAAGTAAGAAATATGTATGAGTTAAAATATAATTTCTATACATATTTTGTGGCCGGGCGATACCAATGGGCCTACCAGTAAATAATAAAAAGAAAAAAGAAGATAGTATTTTGCATTAAACCAATGATTTACTTTTATTTTTCAGTGAATGCTTGTGGTCTGAAACCATGCGAAAATGATGGCAAATGCGTCGATGTAAAAGACAGCTATAAATGCATATGCAAGATGGGATTCAAGGGACCAAAGTGCCAAATTGGTAAGTGGTTTTGTCAATTGTTTAGTCACTACATTTCCGTGGACACACACGGAGCACTCTTGCCTTAACAGAGTACAAAATCGACTTCGAAATCTAGTGGGAGATGATATTGTCATGCTCTCTACAGCCTCATTCTAAAAAAAGAGACGTTGCTAGTCTTTCTCTACTCAATATTTTCATAGGATGTGCTCAACTGGGTCCTCTTTGTAAGAAATTCATAACAAGAACTCAACTTTCAATGGACAGAGTATCTTTTTCAAAAACGTCCCATCTGTGGAACACATTACAACGGGACTTCTTTTCTACAGACTATAACGTGATGGTCTTCATATCTAATGTTAACAAATACTTGTTACAAGCCGTCTCTATAAGTTACCAAAGTGTGTTCATTCCATTCACCATTTTCAATCGTTTAATAATATTTTTCATAATTCAAATTGATAAGCTATCCATTTGTAACGTTGTTTACACGTTTACACACGCGTTAAATATAGACACTCGGACCCAACACGTTGTAGCAGTGCATGTCACAAGAAAGACTAAGACAAATATTAACTCGACTCACGTTTTTTTCCCGTTGAAACAACAACATTTATTTCCGAGTACTTTCTCGAATAAAACGTGATTTTCAACATGGTCGTCTCTCTGATTGTGATCGTGTGTCTGCGCGCACGTTCTTTTTATAATCTTTTTTTCTTTTTTCTTTATCGTGGTGCCATTTGCATACAGCCACCATGCGAGCATCCGCGTTCTGTTACACATTTCATAAACACTTATCCTCGAGTATCTTTTGTATTTAATAAATGGTGACAGATTAGTAAAAAAATAAATAAATAAATAAAACAAAAACAAAACGCTAAATGTTTTCTTTTATATCTTTATCTAACCCAAATCTTATGCACTACTGAAAGACATCTTTTAAGATGCTTCTCAGCTTCGCACCCCCCCCCATCCCGCAATAATTCTAACAAATCATTTTTATGCTAATAAAACATTCATTGATTAAAGGAAACAGAGCTATTTAACTTATGGAAGAAGAAGAAGAAGAAGAAGAAGAAGAAGAAGAAGAAGAAGAAGAAGAAGAAGAAGAAGAAAGAAAGAAAGAAGCAACCACAGTGGAAGTTATTGTCTCCCAACAATGCTGGGTTAAACAGAGGTGTGAGAGAAAAGATAACGAAATATCAAGGTGTTATGCACGACATAAAAAGAAACCAGAATCTTAGGAAGATTATTCCAGTAATTATAAGAGCAGACAGACTCATAAAAAAAAATTTCTAAAAATTACCTGGCAAATGTACCCGATGAACCAAAAAGTTTCGGTTAGAATTTTAAAATTATTTCTCGGTTGGAATGTATAAGATAATGAGTGAAGATCTGGCATCCAATAGAATGCCCCATTCCCATCTAGGAAAAATTAAATTAAAATTAAAAGGCGTCTTTTCAGGTGCTCCTCAGCCTCTGCCCTAATAATTCTTACTAATTTAATCTTTTTTTCTGCTAATAATTAATTATTATTATTTTGATTAAAAAGTGCAGTGTTTAATGTTAATTATTAGTTTTTTAGAAGTAAGACACAAGTTGACGTAGAGAAGTTTGATAAACTCAGCATAGATGAATAATCCAGGTAGATTCAATATAATTCTTATAAACAAAAACTGTTCTGGGATAAGCTGATCTACCCATTTGGAAATAATGGACTTGCCTAGAAACTATAAATATAGTCACAACTAACACATTATTGAGTAAATATTTGTGGCAGTTATAACCCCAGAATCATGACGTGTACTTCTGTAATAAACGTTTGCTAATACACTTTTTGTTTATTATATCCCTGGGTTTGTCTTATTACCGGCCTGCAAGGCTACAACAAAAACAAACCATAAAGCATTGTTCATCTTTGTTTTCTTTCCAGTCGATCGCTGCATGTCAAATCCTTGTAAAAATGGAGCAACTTGTGTTAACCATAAAGATGGCTATTTCTGTCGCTGCAAAGCCGGTTTCAAGGGAGAAAACTGTGTGGAAAGTAAGTAAAGTATTATTTTATACAACTATATTAGTAGCAATGAGAGCATTTTAAATATTTTCCCAATTCCGATACAATTACCGATTCCATTCTAAATTCCCGATTCTGATACAATTACCGAATCCGATTCTTTTTACATTTCTAAATATAGATATTTAAAAGGGATATATTACCGCAAAAATCGTTGTAATATGTGCATATATTTTTGCAAACGTGAAAATACACTTGCGGGAGGAGGGGGTGATCTATTGATTTTAGTTTTACCGATAGTTTAAAGTCAATAAATATTCATGATTTCATCATTAATACGAACCATGGAAAATTAAGTTAAAAAACAAATAAAAACATGTAAAACAATCGTTTTTGGAATCGAAAAATAGGCACACTTTTTCCGATTCTGATAGCCCAAAATGTTCCGATTTTTTTTTCGATTCCCGATTCCGATTAATCGTCAAAACACTACTTGATATGAAATGGAAATAGATAATGTCATTCAAGCAAGTTAACTGAGAATTGAGAATACAGGCAACGTCTTATATCAAAATAAACAAATGGGTATACGTTGGTTGGGTCGATTTGTTTAATGATATCAACTTAAGACAATTTTATCTTAATAACTGCTGGAAGAAAAGTATATTTAATCTATTTATCTATGAAAGTGAGAATGCGCGCGTGTGTGTGAAGGCACTTCTCAACCTATATACTCAACGAATTTTTTATCTCCAGACTTGAAATTTGGCATAAAGAATATTCAGACACGTGGAAAACTTTTTAATCCGTTTTCACCAGAAAAAAGGGCTACAACTTAGTAAAATTGAAAAATTGGTACGTGGGCGTAATCGGATTTTTATTTGTTTGCTAAATGTTTCACGACTACGCATGCGTGTATCGTTCTCATAACAGGTTGCTTATGTTCAGAATTAGTAGACTTTTTAAAACACTTTCTAAAAACGTGTCAAGCTGACCTAATGGTTATCCTACTTGAGCCACTGTCTTTAGGTTTTGGTTTCTAGTTCAGCTCGAGTTTTTTTTTTTTTTTTTTAGCTTACAAGAAGGGTACCTGTTTAGAAGAGACATAATGCTCCCACGCACAAATCTCAGTTTCTTTCCGATTTTTTTTACTTCATTTTTTTCTATGAAATTTTACTTTACGTTTAAAACCGGGCAACGCCGAATGCATCTTCTAGTATAAGTATAAAAAATGGATAGTCAGATATATCTTTCTTATTCCTACAGTCTTCTGTTTGGATGACGTAAACATACAGCCAATAGGACGATTTGAACCCCGGATCCAAGTATTATGATCCTTGATCTTTACTGCCAAATCGTTGTGACTTTTATTTTGGAAAATTGTATTTCCTTTTAATAAAAACAAACGGCAAACTTTTAAAACCTTGGACAAAAACAAAAGTAAAACCGTACAAGCAGCGCCAAGTAAATCAATTTCATATTCTTCATTTAATCGATTGGTCCTGAGAATTAGAACGTGCCTAGGAAGTTATTTTTTGTTTTTGAATTTTTGAGATGAGGATTAATTATACGTATTATTTTTATTCTTCGGACTATTGTTCTTATCTTCTGTGTTATTTTCTCAACGTTTCGCTTGACGTAATCTCAGACTTCCTCCAGCTCTATCTTATTGAACTTTGCGAATCTTTCTGTCAAATTCTGGAATCTGCAAGGAATTTGGAACTGAACTCTTTATTTAATCTAGTGTGAGAAGTAGTAGTTTCGTCAAGTTCTAAATAATTCGGATTTGCATTTTTGAGTGTCGCACGATGTACTGTAGTCTAAGTCAGGGCGATAAGGCAAATGAAGCTTTCTCCCAGTACACCGGTATGGGTCCCCCACAAAGGAGGTAATCAATCGATTTGATTGAAAAATGCGCGACTTCATCGATTTCAATGGCAATAAAAGTATGGGAGGGCGAACCATTTGTAAAATCAATCCCGGGCAAGGTGGGGTCACCCTGCTAGTATATATATATATATATATATATATATATATATATATATATATATATATATATATATATATATATAGTTGAAATGGTAATTAATAAAAACCTGAAGAAGGTGCTCAATAGAGTTGTAGAGAAAATATGCGTTTTATTTTTTATAACCGTATTTTTCTGTTAAGTTACATTTTTGTTTCGGCTACACGGCCGTTTTTTTGGCCGTCATGTAGCTTCCTCAGACTAACCTTAATCATAAAAATACGGTAATAAAAAATAAAACGTATATATATACATACATATATGTATATATATATATATATATATATATATATATATATATATATATATATATATATATATATATATATATATATCAGTACAGCGGAAAAGAAATATTTACCTGAGATAATCAGAGGTAAACTTCAATTTGATATATATATTAATACTTATATATTAATTAATAAACCCCAACGAAATAAAAAATAAAAAACTTTTCTGCATTTCTGTGAATGCAATACAACCTAAAAGACCAAAATCTTATTTTATGAACGTTAGCCGGATTTTCCACATTTTGAAATTTAAGCCATTGGAAATTCAATAATAATAATATTTTGTTTCTTAAACGGAGTTCTCTGTCACCTTGCGGATTACCAATGAGCGATTGACTGCCCACGCTCAAATCTTATTCCCATTTTGGCTGTCCTCACCCCCAAATCTTTCATGTATGTATTTTTTAAAACTGTTTTTTCTTCCTATTTATGACCAAATAGCATAACTGGTTGGTTCATCTAATGCATCAACCAACAAATTTTAGCTTTGCTACAACTATAATTTGCAATTTCTTATTCTCTGATAAGAATAAAAAGAGTGGCATTCTTTGAAACTGTGACGAATAAGGACTTTGAAAATGGCTTTTGGAGTATTGTGTAAAATAATACATTTAATTGTAAATTTTAATTTACAGTTTTAACTTCAATTACTTTCCATATATATATATATATATATATATATATATATATATATATATATATATATATATATATCCGTTTCATTTTTTATCACCGTATCTTTCTGTTAAGTTACATTATTATTGCTTCAGCTATTGTCCGTTTTTTTTAGCCGTCTGTAGCATCCTCAGACTTTTACAGAAATGTTCGCTATTTTGGGACGAGAGAGTAAAAGAGTGAATGAGGTCAGGTATGTTATATATATATATATATATATATATATATATATGTTATATATTATATTTATATATATATGTTATATATTATATTTATATATATATGTTATATAATATATTTATATATATGTTATATTATATTTATATATATGTTATATATTATATTCATATATCTTATATATTATATTTATATATATGTGATATATTATATTTATAAATATGTGTTATATATTATATTTATATATCTTATAATATTTATATATATATGTTATATATTATATTTATATATATGTTATATATTATATATATATAAATATGTTATATATTATATTTATATATATGTTATATATTATATTTATATATATATGTCATATATTGCATTTATATATATATGTCATATATTATATTTATATATATGTTATATATAATATTCATATATATTTCATATATTATATTTATATATGTTATATATTATATTTATATATATATATGTTATATATTATATATATAATATCAATATATGTTATATATTATATATAACATATATATTTATATATATGTATATGTATATATATATGTTATATATTATATATAATATATATATGTATGTATATTTATATATATGTTTTATATTATATATATAATATATATATGTATGTATATATATATGTTATATATTATATACATAATATATATACATGTATGTATATGTATATATATGTGTATATATATGTTATATATTATATATAATATATATTATATATATTATATATATAATATATATATGTTATATATTATCTATATAGGTTATATATTATATATATAATATATATATGTTATATATTATATATAATATATATATGTTATACATAATATATATTATATATATAATATATATTAAGGTTATATATTATATATATTATATATATGATATATATATGTTATATATTATATATATTATATATATAATATATATATATGTTATATATGATATATATTATATATATTATATATACAATATATATATGTTATATATTATATATAATATATATATGTGTTATATATTATATGTATAATATGTATATGTATATATGTTATATATTATATAATATATATATATCAATATATATGTTATACATTATATATAATATATATAATATATATGTATGTATATGTATATATATGTATATATATATGTTATATATTATATATATTATATATATTATATAACATATATATATCTATATGTTATAAATTATATATATTATATATATTATATATGTATGTATATATATTTATATATATGTCATATATAATATATATTATATATATTTATATATGGATGTATATGTATTTATATGTTATATATTATATATATAATATATATATATATGTATGCATATATGTATATGTTATATATTATATATATTATATATATAATATATATGTATATATATATGTTATACATTATATATATTATATATATCATATATATATGTATGTATATATATGTATATATATTTTATATATTGTATAACTTATATTTATAATATATATATAATTATATATGTCATACATTATATATATTATATATATATTATGTATATTATATATATAATATATATATGAATATATACATTATATATTATATATGATATATATAACGTATATATATGTTATATATTATATATATGTATATACATGTTATATATCATATATATAATATATATGTATAGATGTGTTATATATTATATATAATATATATGTATATATGTATGTTATATATTATATATATAATAAATATGTATATATATGTTTTATATGATATATATAATATATATGCATATATATGTTATATATTATGTATATAATATATATACATGTATATATATGTTATATATTATATATATAATATATATACGTATATATATGCTATATAATATATATATGATATATATATGTATGTGTTTGTTATATTATATAGAATATATATGTATATATATGTTATATATTATATAATATATATATATGTATATATATATACGTATGTATTTGTTATATATTTTGTATATATTGTATATATAATATATGTCTATTATATATATGTATGTTATATATTATATATATTATGTATGTAGTATATATATTATATATAAAATATTTATATTATATATATTTTATATAATGTATATATTTCATATATTATATATATCATATATAATATATATTATATATAATATATGTATTATATATATCATGTATATATATTATATATATTACATATATATTATATATATTATGTATATATATTATATATATTATGTATATTATATATATTATGTATATATTATATATATAATATATATATATTATATATATTATGTATATATATATATTATATATTATGTATATATATATTATATATATTATATACTGTATATATATTATATATATTGTATAGTTATTATATATATTGTATATATATTATATATATTTTGTATATGTATTCTAGATATTGTATATATATTCTAGATATTTTACATATATTATAGATATTGTATATATATTACATATATTACATGCATATATATTAATATATATTGTATATATATTATATATATTATATTTACATCTATAAATATATATTATATATATTATATATAATATATGTATATATATATTAATATGTTTTATACATATTATATATATTATATATATATATAAGTATATATTGTATATATTATATATATTGTATACATATTATATATAATATATGCATATATAAATATATAATATATATATTATATATATTATATATACATATTATATATATTATATATACATATTATATATATTATATATACATATTATTTATGTTATATATACATATTATATATATATTATGCATATACATTTTATATTATATATATTATATATATATACATATATTATCCATATATTATATACGGCCTAATCGAGTTGAGACACCAGTTTTTGTCATACCACCAAAGTTAAGCATCGTTGAGCCTGGCTACTATCAGATGGGTGAAAATTTGAGAATTCTGGGCGCTGTATGTGCTCTCCAATTATCTCGGCATTTGTTTCTAATTATTCTGTACATACGTGTCACTTGCGACTGGTATTTAACAATGTCGACTCTGGCGAGGTATGGTTGGAGATTGCACACCTACTGCCACAAGAATTTCACGCACAGGCACACGCGTACGGTGGCTATCTATAGTCTGTCAAAGACTGAATGAGGCTATCTATATATTTTATATATATATATATAATTTAATATATATATATTATATAGTGTCTATATATGATATATATAATATATATATACATATATATAATATAATATTAATATAATAAATATTATATATATATAATATAATATAATATTCATATAGTATATATATATATATACATATATATATATATGTGTGTGTGTATTTGACCATTCTTTCGTTGTTTTTTATACTATCTACCACAAATAAAGTTTTTTTTCCTTAAGCAATTGGATGAGAGAACATATGTTAATATGCAACATATTTCCCCTGTAATTATTTTGAATTCTTAATGGCTTTTGTGTTTCAGTTAATCCATGTGAAGAAAAGCCATGCGCTCACGGAGGTCGATGCGTTTCAGAGGAAACTCGTTATCGCTGCGTATGCACACCAGGATATGAAGGTCCGAGATGTTTAAAACGTGAGTAGACTTTCTTCTATTATTTTAGATGCGTCCACACACCTACAAAAGATTCTCTTTCAACCTTCGGACATCTTTACCTCTGAAAATTAAAGTTCAGTTGTCGCGCATGAAAATAAAAATAGGATTCATCCTCATAGATTAGTGGTAAACTTTGAATTGGGAGTGACAGATTTTAGAGAGAAGTAAAACTAGCAGTGCCTATTAATTTAACAATTTTATTTGGAAAAAGCAATAAGCACTAATATATACAGTAAAATGAAGCGATTAGCAAACACGGGCTTTCATGAAAATTGTTCTTATAACTGCTTGCACGCTCGGTTCGATCAACTCTATCTCTTTTCCTTGAGGAAGAAATGCCCTATGCCATACAACTGCCTTCTGTGAGCTCTCATCATAAATGCAATCAGACAGATATCAACTAACGTAAGGTAGTTGGAATAACAAACTAGACCTGCCTCTGAATTGCCTTCTGTATGACTCGCCACATGGCGTCAGCTATGATAAATAACAAAGAAAGAGGAAAAGGTTTAGGTTGGCTGCCATCAACTGATTTTGAGGGCTTCTGTCACTAAAGAGTCAACCAATATCCACGGTGGTTAAAAAGGAAAATGTTTTATAGAGATTGCCTCAGATGAGGCGATAAGAAAGCAATGATTGGATTATTCATTGACCAATCCATGCAACCATTAAAGGGACAAAAGGGACAACCACTGAACTGCCTTCCGACACTTAGTCATAATACTTTTTGCTAGCAGGACCTGTGTAAATTCCACATTGGACACTTTCATATGTAATATATTAATGTGAGCATTCTGTGGATGTTCAGCGTAAATGGAGACGTCCTGATATTATTATAGTTCTTTTGTTTAAAATGTAAAATTATTTATCTAAGCTAGCAGGGACGCCCGGCATAGTCCGATCGTAAAATAATGCTTCATATGATATTTTAATTCATGCAGATTTCGTATATATTATTACAGAGTCAATTTCCTATCGATTCTTATATATGTATGATGTAAAAAATAAAAAGTATATCCATATGACTTGGGTGCAGCTGCTTGAATCGAAACCGAAATCAAAAGTTATGAAGAAATGTGTGTATATATATATATATATATATATATATATATATATATATATATATATATATATATATATATATATATATATATAACTTGAATTCCTTCAGCTATAATCGAAACCGAAACCCAAACTTATGAGGAATTCTTGGTAAAGTTATTTATTACAAGAAATGGAAGATTATAACAATTAAACGACAGTCACTCGGAAGAAAAAAATATAAATACGTAATCATGACCCGCAAAATAATACGCACGCTATCGTATTAATATATAGATAGTATTTAGAAAAGTTCATTTTTTCCGGAAGTAGGGAAGGTAGACATCACATCACAACAGTAAGTATGGAAAGCAAATTTCCACTATGGTGCCTATTAACCATTACACCGGATCTTAATGAGTGGTGACTATCTGAAGTAAAAAAAAAAGGCTAGAAGCTAGACATAGTTGTTAGAGACTGTTGAAGATGCATTACAACTAGTTTCGTCTACACAATGTTGCACGAGATGTAACAAAATCATTTCAATTTTTATTCATTTATGCATTTTAAAACCTAAACTCCTATTATGTTAAAATGAGTTATTTCCCTCATTTTTTTACAGATGTAATATTAACAAACCTTATAGTAATAGTATAGTTTCGGTTTCAGAGAGACAGATATAAAATTTCTATTAATAAAAGATTAGTACTTGTACTCATTAGGAGTTCTCACACAGGATTAAATCAGAGATTATTCACTGACAATAACCGGTGGTGGCCAATTGTAGTCTAGTGACAACATGTTTCCCCAGATTTTCGATACTTTCTACCTCTTTCGATTAAATGAATTTGCATTATCAGAACATTGACTTCTTGCTCGCAATCACCATTGGTTTTCACTGGAATTTTTCTGGCAATAAGCCCCTCCCCCAGCGTTTCAGTTCCCTCTGCACCCATCCAGTGGAAGTAACGTTAGTCCTTTTTTCCTCGATCTTTTCGTTCTCGTTGACCTGTCTCGAATATTTGGCATGGTATCAATCAATGCAAAAACTACACAACATATTTTCTGGATGGGAGAAGGGTTAGTTAAACTACAATTTTGCGGTTTCAGTTTTCTTGGGTCTATGTTGTGTTATTCTGTTTTTGTTTTACTTCTGTTGCAGTTTCTATGCAGCCGATTAGTGTTCGTGGTTTGTGCAAGTTGGTTTCTGCATCCAAGGGTTTTCCTTAAGATTTTATTTGTTGTCAGCATTACTATCTGCTGCATGGTCTCAATCTTTCCCTTAATTCTAATTTTTCCTTGTGTTTTTTTCCAAGTTTTCTTCTGAACTGTTCCTATAATTATAATAATTATTATTGCTACAATTTGCACTCCTGAGGAATTCTCACACAGGTCATCATCATCAAAGATTACTCACTGACAGCAACTGGTGGTATCTTGAATCTGGATCACAACAAGTCTCTCTAAATTTCCAGTAATTTCCACCTCTTTAGATTACCTTTGCAAATGTACTTGCATGATCGTTTGCCATTGACATTTTGCTGGTAATGGCCGTTGGTTATCACTGGAATTTGGGTGATAATAAGCCTCCCCAAGATCCAAGTTCTCTTTGAACTGATCCAGTGGAGGTCTAGCTAGTGCTTTCTCTTCTAGGTCTTTCCATCTTCTCGACCATTTGAAGAGGTTCCAGTTGATGCTAGCGCTACATTTTTTTTCTTTTTTGGAGGGGTGGGAAGTTAACTTATGATTATACAGTTTAGTTGTCTTGGTTTGATGTGATATTGTTTTTGTTTACTTCCGTTGCAGTTTCTATATCATCGCTTAACGTTTGTAGCTCATGTGTATTAATGTCTGCATTCTAAGATTTTCCTTAATATTTCAGCCGTTTTCATAATTTTTCCTTCTTGTATCTCCTCGGCCATCTCCCTGATTCCAATTTCTCCCATTCATTTTTCAAAGTATTTTTGAGATTGTTCCTAGTTCTGCTACGATTATTGGTGTTAACTTTCTTCATGTTCCATATCTCTTTCAGCTCTCAGGCCAGTTCAGTATATTTGCTTTGACTCTCTGTCTCCTTAAAATTCACACTGTTGTCTGCTGGAACAGCGAAATCTATGATCTGGCAGGAATTTTCCTGTTATTAACTATTATCTGGCCTTCTTGCTTGGATTGGTTTATCTATTTGCACACCCACGTCTCATAGGATTTTATTGTTTCCGCTTCCAAGTACTGATACCGATGTGTGCTTGTAACATTTTACCTGGTATTCAACATACAGTTGTTTGCATGGTTCGCAGTGTACTGCTTCCCCCTCCTGTCCATGTCTAGTCTTATATTCATTCTGGGATGAGTTTTTGCATTTGCTTATTATGTGTCATCCGTTTGCCCACACTCTGCATTTGCTGTTGTTATTATTATTATTATTATTATTATTATTATTATTATTATTATTATTATTATTATGTTTGTTAACTTCAGTGTTGTGATGTTTTACATCGTTATTTGTTTTCACTCAAGAGCTCTTACACCAAAGCTAGTGACCATAGTCAAAGAGTTAATTAAATGGAAAGCCCCTGGCGTAGGATGTTTGCTGTTCCAAGCAGAACTGACTTCTGGGGCACGGTGATGTTGTACTTGATTTCCAACTGTTTCTCAAGATCACGTGGAATTGAGCCAACTGTACCTATGATGATTGGCACGATAGAAGTTTTCTTATTCCACAACCTAGCAATCTTCACCCTTAGTTTCTGATAGTTCAGTAGTTTCTCATTCTTTTTGCCTGCTAAGTTGATGTCGTTTCGGCAAGCCACATCCATAATTTGGCATTCATTGGTCTTTTTGTTCAGAATTGCAATATCTGGTTTCCTGTTTGTAATTTCTCGGTCACAATGAACCATGAAATCCCAGAGAATCTTAACGTCTGTATTTACCACTACTGCTTCTGTTGATGATGTTGAAGTTACTTATCCATCACTTGGATTCCAAACTTTTGGCACTTACTCCAATAATAATAATAATAATAATAATAATAATAATAATAATAATTATTATTATTATTATTATTATTATTACTACACTAGTATGGCAGACTCTAAATTAACTATTAGTCATATATTTGGTTTAAGGTATATTTTATATTTTCATTTGGAGAACATGTATTCGGGCGAAGCTTTAATCTTATAAGTAAACTAAATTGTCTTCTTTTTAATTTTCTAGCTAATCCCTGTGGACTTGAGCCTTGCAAGAATGGTGCCAAGTGTTTCAATTATAAAGAAACGTTCAGATGTGTTTGTACTGCCAGCTTCATGGGAAGAACTTGTGTTACACGTGAGTAGTAAACCGTTTTTAAGCAGAAACAACTTCAGTTTATATACGTAATAATAGCATTCTCATTCTCTTTACATGAAAATGGTTGCCTATGTAAGAGGCAGATATGTCCTTAGATTTGGTAAGATTTAGTAAGCTTTAGTAAGATTTACTCGTAGTAAGTTTTAGTAAGATTTAATAAGCTACCACGTCTGGGTAAGTAGTAATGTCAAGAATATGGTATCATCACCAACAAACATGTGTTAACATAATGTTAAAATTTGACAAAAATCGAAGCTGTATGAATTTTTACAAAAGGTTTTATCCCCTTTGCATAAAAAGTAAATTAAACTAAATATAGCGCTCACTACGACTCATAACGCCTAGAATCTATATTCCAAAATTTATAATAACCGAGTAATTAGTTTAGGAATTAATTGTGTACATACAAATATATAAGCATATACGCATACCTGTGCATATATATATATATATATTGCAGCATAATCATGTTGACACGTCGGTTTTCGTCATATCACTGAAGTTAAGCAACGTTGAGCCTGGCTAGTACAAGATGGATGACCATTTGGGAATTCTAGGTGCTGTATGTGCTCTCCCCTTATCTCGGCATTGTTTCTAGTCGTTCTTTACCTTCACTTGCCACTGGTATTTACCAATGACTCAGGAAAGGTGTGGATAGAGATTGCGAAAGTGTTTCCACAATAAAATCCACACGCAGGCACCCTTACAGTGGTATCCATAATGGTTCAAGATAGGAGAAAGCCACCTTATATATATATATATATATATATATATATATATATATATATATATATGTATATATATATATATATATATAACTACTTCATTTACTCAGATAAAATTAGTATACGAAAGTATAAATTTATGCGTAAACTTTAAGTATTTACTTCAAAAGTGCTCAATACGTAGGTACAGCTAGTTAGTTAGTTATAAAACATATATGGCGATTAAGGTACAGTAAATATCCGCCTTTCATCCACTCTAGGATTCTTCAGGCTTATGCGCCTAAGCCTAAAGAATGCTAGAGTGGATGAAACGTGGAATATTCAGTGTAGCTTAATCGCCATATATATTTCATAACTAACTAACTATATATATATATATATATATATATATACATATATATATATATATATATATATTAGTACATATATAATACATAGAGTACTATATATATAGTATATATATATACTTGTATATATATGCAGGTTGTCCAAAAATTCGCTGAAGGCTTTGAATCTTAAATAGATTCTTTATTTTTGATGATATATTTGTTATTTTAACATAATCTGGCTAAGACATTGAGACATGTAATTATAATGCACAATTCAGACAATCGTTATTCATGAAAAATGTTTTTTAAATGTTCCCATTTTCAGTCTCACATATTTGTGCGTTTTTCAAAACATTATTCCTGACAGATTGCAGAATCTCTGGATTGCGATTTAACTCCCTAATTTCGTTTCTGATGATTTTTCTTCAATTCTTGCAGGATTTGGAGTTTGTCAACATAGATTCTTTCTTTAAGATATCCCCACAAGAAAAAGTCGGGGCTAGTCAGGTTTGGGAAATGTGGTGGCCATTTCACGTTTCCATAGTGAGACATAATGTTGTCGCCAAAGTATTGCCTGAGAAGTTCTATGGTATTTTTCGTCTTATGTGCCATTGCTCCATCTTGTTGGAACCAAAATCCGAGCCTATTTTGAATTTGTGTGCATAGAAAGTGTGTAATCATAGTCCGGTATCTCTCTTCCGTAACAGTGACAGCATTTTCGCGTTGATCTTTAAAATAAAAATGTCCAATAATCTTCTCCTCTGTTACTGTACACCATACAGTGCACTTTATGAGATGCAGATGCTTTTGATGAATTGCCCTTGGATTTTCAGAGCCTCAAAATCTGTAATTGTCCATTCAAATGAAAATGTGCTTCTTCTGACATAATCAACTTTTGCAGAAAATTAGGGTCATATTGAACAAGTTCTTGCATTTGAACTGCATGTTAAACCCTTGTTTGAAAATCTTCAGGCTTTAAGTGTTGAACAAGCTTCACTTTATATGGAAAGAGTTTTAAACTGTGCAGAATATTGTGTAGTGAGGTTCCACATAGCCCAAGTTATGTGGAATGTTGTCGAATCGATGTTTCAAGATGCTGCTCCACGCTCACTGGTACTCTTTCCGTATTTTCATTCGTGTTTCGAGGTTTGCCATCACACGGAAGATTGTCCAGCTCCTTTGGCTTCAATCGGTGCATGATGTTTTGAATTGTGTTGTGACTTGGGCTATCTCTTACATGAAAATGCCGTCGATTAACTTTTTGAGGCAAAACAATTGACCCCTGATTTTGGTAA